>NC_034180.2:49594868-49894868 GCF_002021735.2 Oncorhynchus kisutch | reverse complement strand
ACACAGGTGCAGTCCAGGTTGTGACGTGGAATGAGCAGTACCAGAAGCTCACCACGAGTGACCAGAATGGTCTCATTATTGTGTGGATGCTCTACAAAGGTAGGCTACACTGTATAGTCACATTTACTGATAATAATGCATGGGGGGGGGGGGGGGTCCATCAGGATGCCGGTGGTCAGAAAGACTGTAGTGGTGTTACACTTGAAGGATATGTCAAGTCAGAGAAACTTCAGCCATCTTGAAGCCATCTCAGTGTTGTCCATTTCTGTTGACTATTATGACATAATGATATGGTGTGGGACTATGTGATGATTATAATGATTGTGGTACTATGTGATGATTATAATGATTGTGGTACTATGTGATGATTATAATGATTGTGGGACTATGTGCTGATTATAATAATATGGTGTGGGACTATGTGATGATTATAATGATTGTGGGACTATGTGATGATTATAATGATTGTGGGACTATGTGATGATTATAATGATTGTGGGACTATGTGATGATTATAATGATTGCGGGACTATGTGATGATTATAATGATTGCGGGACTATGTGATGATTATAATGATTGCGGGACTATGTGATGATTATAATGATATGGTGTGTGACTATGTGATGATTATAATGATATGGTGTGGGACTATGTGATGATTATAATGATATGGTGTGGGACTATGTGATGATTATAATGATATGGTGTGGGACTATGTGATTGATTATAATGATATGGTGTGGGACTATGTGATGATTATAATGATATGGTGTGGGACTATGTGATTGATTATAATGATATGGTGTGGGACTATGTGATTGATTTATAATGATATGGTGTGTGACTATGTGATGATTATAATGATATGGTGTGTGACTATGTGATGATTATAATGATATGGTGTGTGACTATGTGATGATTATAATGATATGGTGTGTGACTATGTGATGATTATAATGATTGTGGGACTATGTGATGATTATAATGATTGTGGGACTATGTGATGATTATAATGATATGGTGTGGGACTATGTGATGATTATAATGATATGGTGTGGGACTATGTGATGATTATAATGATTGTGGGACTATGTGATGATTATAATGATATGGTGTGTGAATAGGCTGCTGGTACGAGGAGATGATTAACAACAGGAACAAGTCCGTGGTGAGGAGCATGAGTTGGAATGCAGATGGCCAGAAGATTTGTATTGTTTACGAGGACGGGGCAGTCATTGTTGGATCTGTAGATGGTAAGTGCTCCTCTCTTTATCACGTCTGTCTGGACAGTTTGGTTTGTTTTCCCAAACAGAGATTAAGCCTAGTCTTGGGCTAAGAAACACTTCCATAAAGAGGATGACCTAAGAATTGTTTTTCTAATTTATGCACTGGGTCCATCGGGTTATTTCAGTTTTAACAGTCAGAACAAGTTGTCATTGGATTGCTGTTGCTTTCTCACACCCATTGTATAATGGTAATGAGAAAAGCATCATGACGAATATGGCACGTGGTTGTTTTCTAATGGATGTGTTTTGTCTTTTTAGGTAACCGAATCTGGGGGAAAGAGCTCAAGGGAATTCAGCTCGCTCACGTGGCCTGGTCGCCAGATAGCAAGATCCTGCTTTTTGGGATGGCCAATGGGGAAATCCACATCTACGACAATCAGGGAAACTTCATTGTAAGTCTGGTAGCCTTTGAAAAAGATAGCAACACCCCAAAAGTAACGATGGATAGCGCTTTTTGTACACTTAGTAAAGGTGCACGTTTCAATTGTTCTAGAGTGTTTAATGCAACCCCACTTCTGAAGAGTGGATAACATAGTTCTAGGAGACTTAGAGATACTCATTATGTTGCAGATGAAGATGACGGTCAGCTGTCTGCATAACGTGACAGGAGCCATCAGTATCGCAGGGATCCACTGGTACGCAGGGTCAGAGGGCTACGTGGAGCCAGACTGCCCCTGCCTGGCCATCTGCTTCGATAACGGACGGTGTCAGGTCATGCGATACGAGAGTGATGAAAGTGAGTGAATTGGTCAAGAACTTTTGTGAAACAGCACAGTTTAAAAATATATGGCAAATAGAAATCAAACTGGATGGACATCAGAAAAAGATGGGTGAGGTTGAGGGTAGAGGAAGGACAAAATAGAACTATTGTAAAATAGATTGTGTTCATAAAATGTATATAGTATGTATAAGCTGGAAGTAGAAGCCTGGTTGTTCATTAGTTTGTTCCAATGGGTAGAAGGGTGGTTAAGTTAGTGGAAAATAATAAAGGAAAATATGATAAATACGTTAAAAAAAATATATGTATGTGTGTATGTACAGAATGTATGTACGGAAGTTTACATACACTTAGGTTGGAGTCATTAAAACTTGTTTTTCAACCGCTCCACAAATTTCTTGTTAACAAACTATAGTTTTGGCAAGTCGGTTATGGCATCTACTTTGTGCATGACACAAGTCATTTTTCCAAAAATTGTTTCACTTCTAATTCACTGTATCACAATTCCAGTGGGTCAGAAGTTAACATACACTAACTTGACTGTGCTTTTAAACAGCTTAGAAAATGATGTCATGGCTTTAGAAGCTTCTGATAGGCTAATTGACATAATTTGAGTCAATTGGAGGTGTACCTGTGGATGTATTTCAAGGCCTACCTTCAAACTCCGTGCCTCTTTGCTTGACATCATGGGGAAATCAGCCAAGACCTAAAAAAAAAAAAATTGTAGACCTCCACAAGTCTGGTTCATCACTGGGAGCAATTTCCAAACACCTGACGGTACCATGTTCATCTGTACACACAATAGTACACAAGTATAAACACCATGGGACCACACAGCCATCATACCGCTCAGGAAGGAGACGCATTCTGTCTCCTAAAGATGAACGTACTTTGCTGCGACAATTGCAAATCAATCCCAGAACAACTGCAAACGACCATGTGAAGATGCTGGAGAAAACAGGTTCAAAAGGATCTTGGTACAAAAGTATCTATATCCAAAAATATAACTATTTGGCCATATTGACCATCGTTATGTTTGGAGGAAAAAGGGGGAGGCTTGCAAGCTGAAGAACACCATCCCAACCGTGAAGCACGGGATTGGCAGCATCATGTTGTGGGGGTACTTTGCTGCAGGAGGGACTGGTGCACTTCACAAAATAGATGGCTTCATGAGAAAGGAAAAGTACGTGGATATATTGAAGCAACATCTCAAGACTTCAGTCAGGAAGTTAAAACTTGGTCGCAAATGGGTCTTCCAAATGAACAATGACCCCAAGCATACTTCCAAAGTTGTGGCAAAATGGCGTAAGGACAAGTCAAGGTATTGGAGTGGCCATCACAAAGACCTGACCTCAATCCTATAGAAAATGTGTGGGCAGAACTGAAAATGGGGAGGGGGTGGAATGGGGAGTTAGAAAGGGAAATGGGGAGGGGTTGGAATGGGGAGTGAGAAAGGGGAATGGGGGTGAGGGGAATGGGAAGTTAGAAAGGGGAATGGGGGTGAGGGGAATGGGAAGTTAGAAAGGGGAATGGGGGTGAGGGGAATGGGGAGTTAGAAAGGGGAATGGGGAGGGGGTGGAATGGGGAGTTAGAAAGGGGAATGGGGAGGGGGTGGAATGGGGAGTTAGAAAGGGGAATGGGGAGATAGAAAGGGGAATGGGGGTGGGGGGAATGGGGAGTTAGAAAGGGGAATGGGGAGGGGGTGGAATGGGGAATGGGGAGGGGGTGGAATGGGGAGTTAGAAAGGGAAATGGGGAGGGGTTGGAATGGGGAGTGAGAAAGGGGAATGGGGGTGAGGGGAATGGGAAGTTAGAAAGGGGAATGGGGGTGAGGGGAATGGGAAGTTAGAAAGGGGAATGGGGGTGAGGGGAATGGGGAGTTAGAAAGGGGAATGGGGAGGGGGTGGAATGGGGAGTTAGAAAGGGGAATGGGGAGGGGGTGGAATGGGGAGTTAGAAAGGGGAATGGGGAGATAGAAAGGGGAATGGGGGTGGGGGGAATGGGGAGTTAGAAAGGGGAATGGGGAGGGGGTGGAATGGGGAATGGGGAGGGGGTGGAATGGGGAGTTAGAAAGGGGAATGGGGAGGGGGTGGAATGGGGAGTTAGAAAGGGGAATGGGGAGGGGGTGGAATGGGGAGTTAGATAGGGGGAGGGGTGGAATGGGGAGTTAGAAAGGGGAATGGGGAGGGGTGGAATGGGGAGTTAGAAATGGGGAGGGGGTGGAATGGGGAGTTTGAAAGGCGTGAGGAGAATATTGAGGGGGTGGAATGGGGAGTTAGAAAGGGGTGAGGAGAATGGGGAGTTAGAAAGGGGTGAGGAGAATGGGGAGTTAGAAAGGGGTGAGGGGAATGGGGAGTTAGAAAGGGGTGAGGGGAATGGGAAGGGGGTGGAATGGGGAGCGAGCTGAATGCGGCGGGAGAAAATGGAGCTTTGTAGAGAATGCAGAATCCTTGACAGTTAAATGTCGGCTGTAATGACTTATTGACAAATTATGCCAGAACCCCAAGGTCTAAACTGTAAAAGAGATATTTACATGTTTTCATTTTAACATCATTCCAATCAGTTTTGCCTGCTGGGTGGAAACCCCTGGCTAAGTTGGTTACATTTGAGTAAGTTTGGGGTAATATCGTGATAATGACAATGAAGGTCCTTGCTCCACCTCCAATTCCCCTTCCTTGTAAACCCTTTCTCCTGACCATCTCCAGGCCCAGTGTTCATAGACACACTGATGAACGTGGCCAGTATCCAGTGGAACCAGTGTGGCAGCGTGCTGGCTGTGGCAGGCTCCCTGAGGGGCATGGAGAAGGAGGTCAACGTGGTGCAGTTCTACACCCCATTCGGAGAGGTGAGAGAGCCAGGACATCCCAGACGCCAACCTCTCATAGCATAGCTTTCAGATGTTCCCTGGCAATGTGGAAAGTTGCAGGCAAACATGACTTGTTTTTAGTTTAAGTCAACCGGCTTTCTGAGTTAGACTGAATGATACTAACCCGAAATAAATTAAGTTTGTGTAAATAAAAAGTTATTTAATACGTTGTATGAATACAAAGTTGTGGCAGATCGGCATTGATGTCAAAAGGATTCCATGTGATCTCCAGTTAGGATTCGGCCCCTACAGAGTACACAATATTGTCATTAGGCTATATGGCATTTGACCAAAGCAAATTTTACTCCCTTTTGCATAGCATTTGCGAACATTGAAGGTACCTGGCAAGCAGATGACAGAGGTTGCTTGGGAAGGGGGAGGACTGAGGATTGGACTGGCTGTTGACTCCTACATTTACTTTGCCAACATAAGGCCCGATTACAAGGTAAAACAATCATCTGGGGAATAATCGGCTCTGCTTGAAGGTAACAGGGTTTCTTGTACTTTGGTTAAATTCTCTGTGTTTAAAAACTGTTAACACAAGCCGTTTGTAAATGGAGATTAATATGAAATGAAAATGATTTTAGTATGAGATAACAAAAAGACAACAGTTACACAGCGGCAGAATAAATTCAACCACACATTTGTTTCATCACAAAACCGGAGAGTCCGGTGAAGTCCACAAAGCAACTATAGCATTTAACAAATAGTTGCATGACCTGCAGCATGGGCAAGCAAGTTAATGTTCCCGTTAAACAACGTGATTTACAACCCCAGAGAGTTATTGCAAGTCAGCACATAAACAACAGGAGCACTACCTCCAGCATCGTTTCAACTTCAAACATTATTACATTTTTTAATCCTATTTAACTAGGCAAGTCAGTTTAGAACAAATTCTTATTTTCAATGACGGCCTACCGGGGAACAGTGGATTATAACTGCCTTGTTCAGGGGCAGAACGACAGATTTTTACCTTGTCTGCTCGGTTACCTTTCGGTTACTGGCCCAATGCTATAACCACTAGGCTACCTGCTGCCCCAGGTTAAAGAGTGACTGCCTTTAAAAAGCAACAAATCCCTTTGAAAATGGGCTATGTGGCATCGATATGAGTCAGGAAAAAGTTATTCTAGTTGACAAAATTGACTACAAAGTGTAAATCGGATAATTTAGGTCATAAAGTCAGTCTCGTCTAAACTCATCTGACTCTGTCGTACAGTAGTACACGCTTTTACTTTTTGTTGTGATAGGCTCCCTGGATAAAATGTCTACTAGCCTAGCTTCCTCTCATGGGAAACAATGAACCAGCTAAGTTAGCTAGCTAGTTAACGTGGGTCTACTAGGCTACATATTGAACTTCAATCGTCTCAGGCTGGTGGCACAATATATTCATTTATAGTTGGATCAGAATCACCTTTATAATCATTGGCCTGTATGGAGAATTAAGTCCAAATCCCCATCTCCGTACATGGCTTGGGAAAGGGACGATTTAGCTAGCTAGCTAGCTACCGCAGAACATCAACACAAGCACACCAGAAACAATTACGTTTAGCTTTTCATGTGATTTGGTTGGTGTAGTGGTTCAATTGTCCAATACAATTGTCCCAATACAATTTCCATTCTGATCCTTTAGCCACAATGGAGAGTGGTGAAATGTTTGTCTTGACGCAGACATGTCCAATGTCCAACATACTGAGACAGAGGAGTGCTGTTTCACTGTCCAGACAGCATCAGATACATGGTCTACACATACTGAGACAGAGAGGTGCTGTTTCACTGTCCAGACAGCATCAGATACATGGTCTACACATACTGAGACAGAGGGGTGCTGTTTCACTGTCCAGACAGCATCAGATACATGGTCTACACATACTGAGACAGAGAGGTGCTGTTTCACTGTCCAGACAGCATCAGATACATGGTCTACACATACTGAGACAGAGGAGTGCTGTTTCACTGTCCAGACAGCATCAGATACATGGTCTACACATACTGAGACAGGGGGGTGCTGTTTCACTGTCCAGACAGCATCAGATACATGGTCTACACATACTGAGACAGAGAGGTGCTGTTTCACTGTCCAGACAGCATCAGATACATGGTCTACACATACTGAGACAGAGGAGTGCTGTTTCACTGTCCAGACAGCATCAGATACATGGTCTACACATACTGAGACAGAGAGGTGCTGTTTCACTGTCCAGACAGCATCAGATTCATGGTCTACACATACTGAGACAGAGAGGTGCTGTTTCACTGTCCAGACAGCATCAGATACATGGTCTACACATACTGAGACAGAGGGGTGCTGTTTCACTGTCCAGACAGCATCAGATACATGGTCTACACATACTAAGACAGAGGAGTGCTGTTTCACTGTCCAGACAGCATCAGATACATGGTCTACACATACTGAGACAGAGGAGTGCTGTTTCACTGTCCAGACAGCATCAGATACATGGTCTACACATACTGAGACAGAGAGGTGCTGTTTCACTGTCCAGACAGCAACAGATTCATGGTCTACACATACTGAGACAGAGGAGTGCTGTTTCACTGTCCAGACAGCATCAGATACATGGTCTACACATACTGAGACAGAGGGGTGCTGTTTCACTCTCCAGACAGCATCAGATACATGTCTACACATACTGAGACAGAGAGGTGCTGTTTCACTGTCCAGACAGCATCAGATTCATGGTCTACACATACTGAGACAGAGAGGTGCTGTTTCACTGTCCAGACAGCATCAGATACATGGTCTACACATACTGAGACAGAGGGGTGCTGTTTCACTGTCCAGACAGCATCAGATACATGGTCTACACATACTGAGACAGAGAGGTGCTGTTCCTGCTCTTGTATGATTCCTACTGTGAGATACTGTAGATTCAGCAAAGTAATGAAAACACAGAAAGACGAAAGATCATTTGGTCAAGTATTTGGGGAAAGCCTGGCTTCCATTGGCATTCATGAATACACACCACTGATTTACTCTCCATCTCATCTCTCTCTGTCTCTGTTTTTCTCTCTCAACAGTGGGGCTACTGCTCCAACACAGTGGTGTATGCCTATACCAAGCCTGACCGGCTGGAGTACTGTGTGGTGTTCTGGGACACCAAGAACAACGAGAAGTTTGTCAAGTACGTCAAGAGCCTCATGTCCATCACCACGTCTGGAGACTTCTGCATCCTGGCCACCAAGGCAGATGACACACACCCACAGGTACACATACTGTCTGGTACACACACACTGATACAGGTACACACACTGGTACACACACCGTCTGGTACACACGCACTGGTACAGGTACACACACAGAAGTACATACACTGGTACACACGTACACACACTGCCTAGTACACACACTAGTACTAGTACACACACACAACCAGGTACACCCACAGGTACACACACTGGTACTGGTACACACACACATCCACAGGTACACACACTGTCTGACACACACACACACACACACACACACACACACACACACACACACACACACACACACACACACACACACACACACACACACACACACAGGTACACACACTGGTACATACACAGGTACACACTGGTACAGGGCTCCCGAGTGGCACAGTGGTCTAAGGCACTGCATCTCAGTACCAGAGGAGTCACTACAGACACCCTGGTTCGAATCCAGGCTGTATCACAACTGGCCGTGATTGGGAGTCCCATAAGGCGGCGCACAATTGGTCCAGCGTCGTCTGGGTTTGGCCAGAGTAGACCATCATTGTAAATAAGAATTATTTTCTTAATTGACTTGCCTAGTTAAATAAAAGTTACACATACTCATCTACACACACCGACACAGGCAGAAGGACTGGCAGCCTCGCCGGGTCGCTAGGCACTAACTTACAACTATGTTGAATGGAATCAAGACTACATTTACAAAGGGAGTAGTTGTTGATATAGGAGAGGCCTAATACTTGACTTGAATGACCCGTCATAATGAACTTGGCTTGACCAAACATCCACATTATTATGTTCAAAGCATCAAACTGTTTAACAGTTCCAAGTGTAAAGTGTTACTCAAATCTGACAAGCAGTAAGAGAAAGTAGAACTTGTAAGTACTGTAAGAAACAACTTGTAGCTTGATCAGTCTCATGTCAGTATCTCTCTGCGTGTCATGCCTTCTCTTGTTTTCAAATTCATTGCCACAAAGGAGGATGCTGACGTAGAGTCGGGAAATAATGCCATGGTAACGTACACCCTCTAAATATGACCCTGTGTGGTAATGTACACCCTCTAAATATGACCCTGTGTGGTAATGTACACCCTCTAAATATGACCCTGTGTGGTAATGTAAATCCCTCTAAATATGACCCTGTGTGGTAATGTACACCCTTTAAATATGACCCTGTATGTCAATGTCCACCCTCTAAATATAACCCTGGATGGTAATGTAAATCCCTCTAAATATGACTGCTGTATGTCAATGGTCACCCTCTAAATATAACCCTGTGTGGTAATGTAAATCCCTCTAAATATAACCCTGTGTGGTAATGTAAATCCCTCTAAATATAACCCTGTGTGGTAATGTAAATCCCTCTAAATATGACCATGTGTGGTAATGTAAATCCCTCTAAATATAACCCTGGATGGTAATGTAAATCCCTCTAAATATAACCCTGTGTGGTAATGTAAATCCCTCGAAATATAACCCTGTGTGGTAATGTAAACCCCACTAAATATGACCCTGTATGGTAATGTAAATCCCTCTAAATATGATCCTGTATGTCAATGTCCACCCTCTAAATATAACCCTGTGTGGTAATGTAAATCCCTCTAAATATAACCCTGTGTGGTAATGTAAATCCCTCTAAATATGACCCTGTGTGGTAATGTAAATCCCTCTAAATATAACCCTGTGTGGTAATGTAAATCCCTCTAAATATGACCATGTGTGGTAATGTAAATCCCTCTAAATATAACCCTGGATGGTAATGTAAATCCCTCTAAATATAACCCTGGATGGTAATGTAAATCCCTCTAAATATGACCATGTGTGGTAATGTAAATCCCTCTAAATATAACCCTGGATGGTAATGTAAATCCCTCTAAATATGACCATGTGTGGTAATGTAAACCCCACTAAATATGACCCTGTATGGTAATGTAAATCCCTCTAAATATGATCCTGTATGTCAATGTCCACCCTCTAAATATAACCCTGTGTGGTAATGTAAATCCCTCTAAATATAACCCTGTGTGGTAATGTAAATCCCTCTAAATATAACCCTGGTAATGTACACCCTCTAAATATAACCCTGGATATTAATGTAAATCCCTCTAAATATGACCCTGTGTGGTAATGTAAATCCCTCTTAATATAACCCTGTGTGGTAATGTAAATCCCTCTAAATATGACCCTGTGTGGTAATGGAAATCCCTCTAAATATAACCCTGTGTGGTAATGTAAATCCCTCTAAATATAACCCTGGATGGTAATGTAAATCCCTCTAAATATAACCCTGGTAATGTACACCCTCTAAATATAACCCTGGATATTAATGTAAATCCCTCTAAATATGACCCTGTGTGGTAATGTAAATCCCTCTAAATATGACCCTGTGTGGTAATGGAAATCCCTCTAAATATAACCCTGGATGGTAATGTAAATCCCTCTAAATATAACCCTGTGTGGTAATGTAAATCCCTCTAAATATAACCCTGTGTGGTAATGTAAATCCCTCTAAATATAACCCTGGTAATGTACACCCTCTAAATATAACCCTGGATATTAATGTAAATCCCTCTAAATATGACCTGGTGTGGTAATGTAAATCCCTCTAAATATTACCATGTATGGTAAAATACACCCTCTGAATTTGACCATATATGATGGAGGTGATTGAGTTTTGTATGACTGTTGAAGAAATGAATGACTTTGTCTTGTTTTCCAGTATGTGCTGGTTCTCTGTAACTCCATTGGGACCCCACTGGATTCAAAATACATTGACATTGGTGAGTGATTTCTTTTAGAAAGATAAGAGAATATTATGTTTAAAGCAGGTTTTAATAAACTGGAACAGTGTGTTGTTTCACAATGTATCAACGATAGTTTCGTTCAATTTCCCTGATAACACTTCAAAAGTGTAGACGTCAGAAATGTAAAGAAGTGCACGTCAGTGGAGAGACACCTTGCCGTTTTGGACAATGTGAATACTAAACACTTTGGCAGGTTTTGTACCAGATTCCTCTGGAATGAGAAAGCCCGGCACTTCCTACCGCTGATCTGTCACCCAGTTTCAAAGAGCTGCTGTCTCGTCTGGGGTTCTACCCGCCAACAATCCTTCCCTTTCATGGGCTTGTTCATGACATACACCCTGAAGATTCCCCCCATCTATAGGTCTCCTACACATTCTGTAATATTCCTTCTGCCCACGTTGCAAGCCAAGTCTGTGCTACTGGCCAAACGTTTACCCAAGACCATAGCGGAGGCAGTTCAAAGTCTGTCACCTGAGAGGGCTGGGAGAGCCTCAAAGAGATCCAAGTGTCAGAGCATGCTGAATCAACAGTAAAGAATGTATACTTCCTCTTTGTGGTGAATCTTCCTCACTGTGACCTGAGGAGACCTCTTCGTGGGCCTGGAGCGTTGCATTGAAAGAATGTGCCTGTCACTATTTTTGTTTCTGGAAATTATAATGTTTATTTATATAAATTGTTTATTTAGTCAGAATATTATTTTAGCTGTGAAGTTTTTCACTGATTTTATGAATGATATAATTACATTTTTGTTTTCTGTTGCTACGTTTAGCTCCGGTGTGTCCCACTGAACACGACCCTTGGTTACAAATTTTTATTGAATTTAGGATCCTTAGTTTACTGAAATAACCTTGGACCATGTCACCTCGGACAGATCCTCTGTTCGTGACCATGACTAAGACCCATGTGATCGCTGCATCCAAGGAGGCTTTCTACACCTGGCAGTACCGCGTGGCCAAGAAACTAACTGCCATGGAGATCAACCAGGTGTCCAGGACCAGGAAGGAAGGTAGGGAGAGGTGAGTGCTGCCGGTACCGGGCCTGTTCAGAGGATAGAATAGGGAATCATGTCAACTCTATTCATTCCGTTTCTATCCAGGAAAGTTCAGGTGGCAAGGTTCAGACACCTTGCACAAGAGCAACAAACCAGATTAAAGATCTTCTGTCATTGATGAGAAAATATCCAGAATGAAACCAAATAAACTGAACGGAACCACCCCTCGACATGACGTTATTCTAAACTGTTTATTTGGCCTGTGGCACTAATATCATGTTTTGTAGATTTTTAAGGGGGTCAGAAGATGTTTAAGATTAAAACCAATCAATAAAATGTATTTATAAAGCCCTTCTTACATCAGCTGATGTCACAAAATGCTATTACAGAAACCCAGCCTAAAACCCCAAACAGCATGCAATGCAGGTGTAGAAAATCACTTTATTTGTGAATTGTACACAAGGTCCAACCAAAATTGGACTTCTGCTTAATCCCAACTCCTCTAAAAAAGACACATATAGTGACTTGCGAACATATTCACCCCCCTTGGCATTTTTCCTATTTTGTTGCTTTACAACCTGGAATTAAAATATATTTTTTTAGGGGTTTGTATCATTTGATTTACACAACATGATTTACACAATAAGCTTGGCACATCTAGCCACTGGGATTTTTGCCCATTCTTCAAGGCAAAACTGCTCTAGCTCCTTCAAGTTGGATGGGTTCCGCTTGTGTACAACAATCTTTAAGTTATACCACAGATTCTCAATTGGATTGAGGTCTGGGCTTTGACTAGGCCTATCGAAACATTTAAATGTTTCCCCTTCAACAACTCGAATTATGCTTTAGCAGTGTGCTAGGGGCATTGTCCTGCTGGAAGGTGAACCGTCTCTTTCTCAAATCTCTGGAAGACTGAAACAGGTTTCCCTCAAGATTTTCCATGTATTTAGTGCCATCCATCATTCCTTCAATCCTGACCAGTTTCCCAGTCCCTGCCGATGAAAAACATCCCCATAGCATGTTGCTGCCACCACCATGCTTCACTGTGGGATAGTGTTCTCGGGGAGATGAGGTGTTGAGTTTGCGCCAGACATTGCGTTTTCATTGATGGCCAAAAAGCTCAATTTTGGTCTCACTTGACCAGAGTACATTGTTCCATATGTTTGGGGTGTCTCCCACATGCCTTTTGGTGAACACCAAATGTGTTTGCTTATTTTTTTCTTTAAGCAATGGCTTTTTTCTGGCCACTCTTCTGTAAAGCCCAGCTCTGTGGAGTGTAGTGTTTAAAGTGGTCCTATGGACAGATACTCCAATCTCCGCTGTGGAGCTTTGCAGTTCCTTCAGGGTTATCTTTGGTCTCTTTGTTGCCTCTCTGATTAATGCTCTCCTTGCCTGGTCTGTGAGTTTTGGTGGGCAGGTTTGTTGTGGTGCAATATTCTTTCAATTTTTTTATAATGGATTTAATGGTGCTCCGTGGGATGTTCAAGGTTTCTGATATTTTTTTATAACCCAACCCTGATCTGTACTTCTCCACAACTTTGTCCCTGACCTGTTTGGATAGCTCCTTGGTCTTCATGGTGCCGCTTGCTTGGTGGTGCCACTTGCTTAGTGGTGTTGCAGACTCTGGGGCCTTTCAGAACAGGTGTATATATATACTGAGATCATGTGACAGAACATGTGACACTTAGATTGCACACAGGTGGACTTTATTTAACTAATTATGTGACTTCTGAAGGTAATTGTTTGCGCCAGATCTTATTTAGGGGCTTTTTTATTTTTTTTATTTAAACAAGTAATTTTTTCCATTTCTCTTCATCACTTTGGACTATTTTGTGGATGTCCATTACATGAAATCCAAATAAAAATAAATTTAAATTACAGGTTGTAATGCAACAAAATAGGAAAAACACCTAGGGGGATGAAGTTGGAGTGGAGGACTGCCGGATTGTGCACTCATGAAGAACTTGTTGTGGAGGTTAAGTGCCTTTGCATGGCAGGCAATGGCATCTTGGATTGCCAGCTCACTTCCCGACAGATTTTTCTGGTCAGACCCGGGATTCAAACTGGTAACCCTCCGGTTGCTGGCTCGCCTCTCTAACCGCTAGGCTACCTGCCACCCTAGTCTCTGGTTGTTTGATCCTGTGCAAGGTGTTGACATTGAAATGAAAAATGTCCATTCATCTGCCTGAACCAGTAGACAGACAGTAGACAGCGGGTTGACCAGTGAGTCAGTGATACTGACCTCAGACAGACAGGCAAGAGTAGGGCCTACTGTCCTGCCAGGGATGTTCCTGTCTGTATGCCAACACATCAGCTTGAAGGAAAGTCTAATATGCTCTCGCTCTGTCTCTCTCTCTTGCTGTCTGTCTCTGCCCACCCAACGCCCTCTCTCCCATCTCTCTCTGTACCACTATATCTTCCTGAACCCGCCCCACCCATTTCTGTCTGGCTGTGTCTGTCTGGCTGTGTCTGTCTGTCTGTCTGTCCAAAAGACAGAGAGACAGAGAGAGACGGGACAGAGAGAGACAGAGACAGACAGGATGCGAAAGAGACTGCCAGACAGACATAGACAGAGATGGGGAGGGTCAGAGAGACAGACAGACAGGGAGAGAAAGAGAGAAACAGCCAGACAGAAATGGGTGGGGCGGGTTCAGGAAGATATAGTGGTGCAGAGAGAGATGGGAATGAGGGCGTTGGGTGGGCAGAGACAGACAGAAGAGAGAGACAGAGAGAGAGCATATTAGACTTTCCTTCAAGCTGATATCAGGAAGATATCTCTCTCTCTCCCTGTCTGTCTGTCTCTTTCTCGACATGTCTGTCTGTCAATTAAATTCAAGGGGCTTTATTGGCATGGGAAACATATGTTAACGTTGCCAAAGCAAGTGAGGTAGATAATATATAAAGTGAAATAAACAATAAAAATGAACGGTGAACATTACACTCGCAGAAGTTACAAAATAATAAAGACATTACAAATGTCATATTATACATATATATATATATGGGACAAACACCAAATTGAGACTCTGCATGCAAAAATATCCTCTGCGTACAACGTAAAACCCCAAATAATGCATGCAGAGCAGAATTAGGCCGATACCCGCGAATTATCAAAATCCAGAAAAAAGTATATATATATATATAGTGTTGTAACAATGTACAAATGGTTAAAGTACAAAAGGGACAATAAATAAACATATTTGTTGTATTTACAATGGTGCTTGTCCTTCACTGGTTGCACCTTTTCTTGTGGCAACAGGTCACAAATCTTGCTGCTGTAATGGCACACTGTGGTATTTCACCAAGTAGATATGGGAGTTTATCAAAATTGGGTTAGTTTTCAAGTTCTTTGTGGATCTGTGTAATTTGAAGGAAATATGCGTCTCTGATATAGTCATACATTTGGCAGGAGGTTAGGAAGTGCAGCTCAGTTTCCACCTCAGGTCTGCCTATGGTGGCCTTTCTCAAGAGCAAGGCTATGCTCTCTGAGTCTGTACATAGTCAAAGCTTTCCTTAAGTTTGGGTCAGTCACAGTGGTCAGGTATTCTGCCACTATGTACTCTCTGTTTAGGGCCAAATAGGATTCTAGTTTGCTCTGTTTTTGTTTTGTTAATACTTTCCAATGTAATTATCTTTTTGTTTTCTCATGATTTGGTTGGGTCTAATTGTGTTTCTGTCCTGGGACTCTGTGGGGTCTGTTTGTGTTTGTGAACAGAGCCCCAGGACCAGCTTGCTTAGGTGACTCTTCTCCAGGTTCATCTCTCTGTAGGTGATGGCTTTGTTATGGAAGGTTTGGGAATCGCTTCTTTTTAGGTGGTTGAGGAATTTGGCTGACTTTTTTCTGGATTTTGATAATTCGCGGGTATCGGCCTAATTCTGCTCTGCATGCATTATTTGGGGTTTTACGTTGTACGCAGAGGATATTTTTGCATGCAGAGTCTCAATTTGGTGTTTGTCCCATTTAGTGAATTCTTGGTTGGTGAGCGCACCCCAGACCTCACAACTATAAAGGGCAATGGGTTCTATAACGGATTCAAGAATTTTTAGCCAGATCCTAATTGGCATGTTCAATTTTATGTTACTTTTGATGGCATAGAATGCCCTTCTTGCCTCTCAGATTGTTCACAGCTATGTGGAAGTTACCTGTGGCGCTGATGTTTAGGCCAAGGTATGTATCGTTTTTTGTGTGCTCCAGGGAAACGGTGTCTAGATGGAATTTGTACTTGTGGTCCTGGCGACTGGACTTTTTTTGGATCACTATTATTTTGGTCTTACTGAGATTTACTGTCAGGGCTCAGGTCTGGCAGGGCCCAGGTCTGTCAGGGCCCATGTCTGGCAGAATCTGTACAGAAGATCTAGCTGCTGCTGTAGGCCCTCCTTGGTTGGTGACAGAAGCACCAGATCATCAGCAAACAATAGACATTTCACTTCAGATTCTAGCAGGTTGAGGCCGGGTGGTGCAGACTGTTCTAGTGCCCTCGCCAATTTGTTGATATATATGTTGAAGAGGGTGGGGCTTAAGCTGCATCCCTGTCTCACACCATGGCCCTGGTGGAATTATATAATTTTTTTGCCCATTTTAACCGCACACGGCTTTTATAATGTCGTATGTTTTACCCCCAACACCACTTTCCATCAATTTGTATAGCAGTCCCTCATGCCAAATTGAGTTGAAGGCTTTTTTGAAATCAACCAAGCATGAGAAGACTTTGCCTTTGTTTTGGTTTGTTTGTTTGTTAATTAGGGTGTGCAGGGTGAATACGTGGTCTGTCGTACGATAATTTGTTAAAAAGCCGATTTGACTTTTGTTCAGTACATTGTTTTCACTGAGGAAATGTATTTGTCTGCTGTTAATGTTAATACAGGGGATTTTCTCTGTCTCTCTCTGAAGGGTTTATCATATTGATGATAGTCCATCTGGGACCACTGAGGGCCCCCTGGACTTTGCCAAGGCCTTCACTGTGAGTTGCATTTTTAGAAGCACACAAACACCCACTTTGTTAACACAAGCTGACTATGTCACCCTCGGGTTACAATGCCTGTTAAAACTCCAAGATAGAGCTATCAAAAATACATTCAATAAAGTTGCATGGAAATCATTAATTCTTAACCCATTGCCTCATATATTTCCCTTTTCTGTTTTAGGCAACACGAGACCCCATTTGTTGCATCACAGCAACAGACAAGACACTGATTGTGGTAGGTATTTCTCTCAGGATTTTAATTGAGTATTAAGTTCTATCAATGATCAGAAAAGTTCAGTTTGGAAATGTTTTTTTTTTTACCGTGTTTGTCTGTTTGTGATCAAAGGGCCGTGAGTCTGGTACCATCCACAAATACAGCCTCCCTAACGTTGCTCTGGTGCAGAAATACTCCTTGAACTACCGGGCCTACCAGCTCTCACTCAACTGTACCTCCAGGTCAGGACTGTTGGCTGGTTACTGTAATATGACACCATACGTGGTGTTTCAGTAGCAGATCTTGATAAGAGAATAAGAGAATGAATGAAGAGAATGAAGCAATGAAGCTTATTGCTTTCAGTACAGAAGTACAACCGACATAGCATTGCTATGAACCATCTGAACAGTTATTGCCTGGTTCAAAAGCTGTTTGGTGAACTTCATTGCAAGAAACAAAGTGACGTTATTTTCAAAAAAAATATTGTAAAATCTTGTATTGATAAAAACCCATGTTTTTCTTTAGCCGCCTGGCGATTATTGATATTTCGGGAGTGCTTACGTTTTTGGACCTGGAAGTGCGTTCGTCTTCGGATGATGGCTCTGGAAGCCAGGCGGGGACAGGCGACCCCTCCAAGTTTGAGCGTAAGGACGTCTGGGACATGCTGTGGGCCAATGACAACCCTGATCTGTTTGCCATGATGGAAAAGACCAGGATGTACGTGTTCAGGAACCTGGACCCAGAGGTGTGTCCCTCTGACATACAGTACCAGTCAAAAGTTTGAACACACCTACTCATTCCAGGGTTTTTCTTTATTGTTGCTATTTTCTACATTTGTAGAAGACATCAAAACTATGAAATAACTCATATGGAATCATGTAGTAACCAAAAAGTGTTTAACAAATCAAAATATATTTTACATTTGATATTCGTCAAAATAGCCACCCTTTGTCTTGATGAAAGCTTTGCACACTCTTGGCATTCTCTCAACCTGCTTCACTTGGAATGCTTTTCCAACAGTCTTGAAGGAGTTCGCACATAGGCTGAGCACTTGTTGGCTGCTTTTCCTTCACTCTGCTGTGTTTTGTTTTTTTGACATACAATTTCTCATGATTTTAATATTCCATATTAATCAGGAACCCATTCAAACGTCTGGATACATTTGCAACTTTGAAGACCTGGAAATCAAATCAGTCCTGCTAGATGAAATCATGAAGGTAACCTTCTTTTCTTCATATGCAAAAGTCACACTTTCCGTAATACCAGTAATATGACAGCAAATAAAGTTAGGCAGTTAGCTGTACGGGAACAGATGTTTACTATTGCTATTGGAATACATACAGGCTCCCAGCAGAACACAAATGAATGTGCACAACAACAGCAAAGACGTGTCTATTTCTGTTAGTTATGTAAAGTATACTTTGCTAAATGGAGTCGGATGCCAAAAGGTCCGGAATATCCGTGATGCAATGGGAATGTGGAGTGATCTTAGATTTCCTCTTAGGATCCGGAGAGGCCGAACAAGGATTACCTCATCAACTTTGAGATCCGCTCCCTCCGCGACAGCCGCGCGCTGATCGAGAAAGTGGGCATAGAGGACGCCTCCCAGTTCATCGAAGACAACCCTCACCCCAGACTCTGGTAAATACATGGACAGTCATCTTGTTCCCGGCCCCCTTTGGGGAAAAAGCCTGCGGATGAGGTTACATAGACAGTAACCCTGCATGTCATGGAGTCACTTAAAGGGACAGTTCATTACAAAATGATAGTTTCAGAACACCTCATAAGTTGTCTTCGGTTGAGATATGTCCAGGTCCCTGGCCATCTGATGTGTGCACCCAGCTATATGCTGACCTTGCCATCTGATGTGTGCACCCAGCTATATGCTGACCTTGCCATCTGATGTGTAGATCCAGCTATATGCTGACCTTGCTATCTGATGTGTGCATCCAGCTATATACTGACCTTGCCATCTGATGTGTAGATCCAGCTATATGCTGACCTTGCCATCTGATGTGTAGATCCAGCTATATGCTGACCTTGCCATCTGATGTGTAGATCCAGCTATATGCTGACCTTGCCATCTGATGTGTAGATCCAGCTATATGCTGACCTTGCCATCTGATGTGTAGATCCAGCTATATGCTGACCTTGCCATCTGATGTGTAGATCCAGCTATATGCTGACCTTGCCATCTGATGTGTAGATCCAGCTATATGCTGACCTTGCCATCTGATGTGTAGATCCAGCTATATGCTGACCTTGCCATCTGATGTGTAGATCCAGCTATATGCTGACCTTGCCATCTGATGTGTAGATCCAGCTATATGCTGACCTTGCCATCTGATGTGTAGATCCAGCTATATGCTGACCTTGCCATCTGATGTGTAGATCCAGCTATATGCTGACCTTGCCATCTGATGTGTAGATCCAGCTATATGCTGACCTTGCCATCTGATGTGTAGATCCAGCTATATGCTGACCTTGCCATCTGATGTGTAGATCCAGCTATATGCTGACCTTGCCATCTGATGTGTAGATCCAGCTATATGCTGACCTTGCCATCTGATGTGTAGATCCAGCTATATGCTGACCTTGCCATCTGATGTGTAGATCCAGCTATATGCTGACCTTGCCATCTGATGTGTAGATCCAGCTATATGCTGACCTTGCCATCTGATGTGTAGATCCAGCTATATGCTGACCTTGCCATCTGATGTGTAGATCCAGCTATATGCTGACCTTGCCATCTGATGTGTAGATCCAGCTATATGCTGACCTTGCCATCTGATGTGTAGATCCAGCTATATGCTGACCTTGCCATCTGATGTGTAGATCCAGCTATATGCTGACCTTGCCATCTGATGTGTAGATCCAGCTATATGCTGACCTTGCCATCTGATGTGTAGATCCAGCTATATGCTGACCTTGCCATCTGATGTGTAGATCCAGCTATATGCTGACCTTGCCATCTGATGTGTAGATCCAGCTATATGCTGACCTTGCCATCTGATGTGTAGATCCAGCTATATGCTGACCTTGCCATCTGATGTGTAGATCCAGCTATATGCTGACCTTGCCATCTGATGTGTAGATCCAGCTATATGCCTCAATCCAAAATGGATGGAAAAGATAAACACAATATCCAGTTTTTTTTGTGTTTAATTTGGTTTTGAGGCATGCAGCTGGATCTACACGATTGATGGCTTGTGATTCTTCTTGACATTAGACTACTTTTAAAGTCTGAAAATGACTTATCATTTGATATTGGAGTGAACAGTCTCTTTAAGGCCTTTCAATAATCTATTCTGTCAGTCAGTCCTCCATTCTTACCCAGTTTGAATGGACTCTTGTATTGACATCAATGTCTACCCTGAGCCTTTGCAGCCTTTCCAGTAGGCGCTCACACCCAGCAAGCATCAGTTTGCTCAGAAAACGTGCCACACAGACGTTTGGGTCGGGGGTCAAAATAAATTTTTGTAGGACCTATGTGACGTCAGAAAGTGGGAACTCAATGCTTTTTACAAGTGTATGGTCTGTTTAATGATGTTCTCCTCAAAGAACAAACAGAGGAGAAACTGTGGCATGTGTAACATATGGAATGTCTAGCAACAGAAGGAGATTTGGCCTATTCTTAAAATATCAGTCCTAGTCACATTTTCAGTTTAGTTTTATACTCGTATTTGAAGAACATCATTTAAGGTGAGCCTGGGCTTCCCATCCCTGATACAGGTTGAAAGCATCACTGTCCTTTTTTTTTTAATCAAAGGCTAATATTCATCTGGTTATGTGGGAGAATCCCCACGCTGGCGCGACGGAGTATGGTTGATTTATCTCGCTGTTTTGGTAGCACTCGGCTAAAGGATTCTGGTTGAAAGAGGACTTCGGCTCCCCATGTCATTTTTCACACCGACTCGAGGAATTTTGGAACTTTTGGGAAGAAATGTCCCTTTCCTCCCCTTGGTGCTGAAACCAACCTGTCAGGGGTGAGAAGTCCCTTCGATTGACTGAACAAGGTGTAGTGGTAGAGACCTGATGTGCCACAGATATTTTGACATGCCTGTATTGCCCGCAAATGTTCCATTTCTAAGGTGCTCCGTGTACAAGATGCATACCAAAGGTAACTAGTCATTTTCAGGATCAGGAGTTCAGGTGGAGCAAAAGTTGTAAGAACAACCTTCGTCACTCACTCACGCGCACACACGCGCGCACACACACACACACACACACACACCATCCCATCACCACCCCAGTCTGATTCAGAACACTCCACCCCAACACCCCAGTCGGATTCAGAGCACTCCACCCCGACACCCCCAGTCTGATTCAGACCACTCCACCCCAACACCCCAGTCGGATTCAGAGCACTCCACCACAACACTCCAGTCTGATTCAGACCACTTCTTCCCAACACCCCAGTGAGATTTAAAGACATTCTCTGCGGCATGTCATTCTTTAGATTTTTTACATTTATTTAACTAGGCAAGTCAGTTAAGTACAAATTCTTATTTACAATGACGGCCTACACCGGCCAAACCCGGACGATGCTGGGCCAATTGTGCGCCGCCCTATGAGACTCCCAATCACGGATGGTTATTATACAGCCTGGAATCGAACCAGGGTGTCTGTAGTGATGCCTCTAGTACTGAGATGCAGTGCCTTACATGCTGACCAGACCGGACACGTTGCGTGCGTGAGCATTGCAAAAAAAATTTGTTATTCAATTATTGCACCCACACTGCTCATGCACGCCAACGAGCGTCTGCGATGCCAAGGGCTAAAATAGAACTCCTTTCTATTTCTGACGCAGATCGCGCTGAAAGTCCTGCCTCTGCCATCTCCTCATTGGTTATACCCACGTGGGTGATTGAAAGACTAAGTTTTGCCGGTTGTCGTGGTACAAGTGTAGATGCCAATCACCATATAAGTTCAAAGATGAAAAAGCCTGGAAGGAGGAGAGATGACTATAAACGATTCGGTTGGCCGTTTTATGTGTGGATTAATTGTCGGAGTATTAGACCTTGTGCATTTCAGGTAAAATTAACAACTCAATGTTTATATCCCAGTACAAATTAGCTAGCAACAGCAAGCTAGCTAAATAGGACAAATTACCTAGCAACAGCACGCTAACTAGCTAAATTGCCATACATGTTTAATGATTTTCGACCTGTCCCCAAATTAATGTCATTGGTTCAGAGTTTGTTTTGATATTTTAACCTGCGTGTCGTGATCGCGTTTGGTGTAGGGGACAAAATCAATGTATGCACGATGGCGCACGCGCGTAGCCGGTTTGTGTTCCGTGTTAGACAGCTGCGCCACTCTGGAGTCTTATTGTGACATACAACTGAAGTCGGAAGTTTACATACAGTTAGGTTGGAGTCATTAAAACTAGTTTTTCAACCACTCCACAAATTTCTTGTTAACAAACTAGTTTTGGCAAGTCGGTTAGGACATCTACTTTGTGCATGACACAAGTAATTTTTCCAACAATTGTTTACAAACAGATTATTTCACTTATAATTCACTATATCACATTTCCAGTGGGTCAGAATTTTACATACACTAAGTTGCCTGTGCCTTTAAACAGCTTGGAAAATTCCAGAAAATTATGTCATGGCTTTAGAAGCTTCTGATAGGCTAATTGACATCATTTGAGTCAATTGGACGTGTACCTGTGGATGTATTTCAAGGCCAACCTTCAAACTCTGTGCCTCTTTGCTTGACATCATGAGAAAATCAAAAGAAATCAGCCAAGACCTCAGAAAAATTGTAGACCTCCACAAGTCTGGTTCATCCTTGGGAGCAATTTCCAAACGCCTGAAGGTACCACTTTCATCTGTACAAACAATAGTACGCAAGTACCATGGGACCATGCAGCCGTCATACCGCTCAGGAAGGAGATGCGTTCTGTCTCCTAGAGATGAACGTACTTTGGTGTGAAAGTGCAAATCAATCCCAGAACAACAGCAAAGGAGCTTGTGAAGATGCAGGTACAAAAGTATCTATATCCACAGTAAAACAAGTCCTATATCAACATAACCTGAAAGGCCGCTCAGCAAGGAAGAAGCCACTGCTCCAAAATGCCATAAAAAAGCCAGACTACGGGTTTGCAACTGCACATTGGGACAAATATCGTACTTCTTGGAGAAATGTCCTCTGGTCTGTTGAAACAAAAATAGAACTGTTTGGCCATAATTACCATTGTTATGTTTGGAGGAAAAAGTGGGAGGCCATCCCAACCGTGAAGCACGGGGGTGGCAGCATCATGTTGTGGGGGTGATTTGCTGCAGGAGGGACTGCTGCACTTCACAAAATGGAGGGCATCACGAGAAAGGAAAAGTATGTGGATATATTGAAGCAACAGCTCAAGACATCAGTCAGGACGTTAATGCTTGGTCGCAAATGGGTTTTCCAAATGGACAATGACCCCAAGCATACTTCCAAAGTTGTGGCAAAATGGCTTAAGGACAACAAAGTCAAGGTATTAGAGTGGCCATCACAAAGCCCTGACCTCCATCCTATAGAACATTTGTGGGCAGAACTGAAAAAGCGTGTGCGAGCAAGGAGGCCTACAAACCTGACTCGGCTACACCAGCTCTGTCAGGAGGAATTGGCCAAAATTCACCTAACTTATTGTGGGAAGCTTGTGGAAGGCAACCCGAAACATTTGACCCAAGTTAAACAATTTAAAGGCAATGCTACCAAATAGTAATTGAGTTTATGTACACTTATGACCCACTGGGAATGTGATGAAAGAAATAACAGCTTGAATAAATCATTCTCTCTACTATTATTCTGACATTTTACATTCTAAAAATAAAGTAGTGATCCTAACTCACCTAAGACAGGGAATATTTACTAGGATTAAATGTCCGGAATGTGGAAAACAGAGTTTAAATGTATTTGGCTAAGGTGTATGTAAACTTCCCACTTCAACTGTGTGACAACACTAAAGTGTGGACTTTTTTCAAAATGTGTTTTTTCAGGAGGGGTTTTGTTGGTATACCACAGGTTATGATTATATTGCATTTGCATGTAGGGTTGCAAAATTACAGTAATCGTGGTTGGAAGATTCTCAGAATCAGGAGCGAATTCGGATTCCTCCAACCACGATTTCTGGTAAACCTGGGGATTTTGGGTAAGTTACTGAATTTTACAACCCTAATCACATCTAGTGAGCCTGTGTAAATGTTCTGAACCTTCTCAAGAGACATTTCACAATATTATAGTCTTCACCGTGCTATTGATCTGCTCCCAGGCGCCTATTGGCCGAGGCGGCCCTCCAGAAGCTGGACCTGAAGACGGCTGAGCAGGCTTTTGTCCGCTGTAAGGACTACCAGGGCATCGAGTTCGTCAAGAGCCTGGGCAACCTGCAGAGCGAAGCCATGAAACAGGCCGAGGTGGCGGCCTACTTCGGCAGGTTCGAGGAGGCCGAGAGAATGTACCTGGACATGGATCGCAGGTAAGGTGTTGGATGTCATGTAGGATGTTGTGCTTTACCTGTATGGCTTATGCTAAATATTGAAGACACTAAACAATAAAGGATACCCTTGTTTTTTGTTATGTTTTAGAATGTTAAAGCAATGTTCACCTGTTGATTAAAGTTGGTAAAATGGTGTTGAAGTTTTTCACTATTGACTTAACTTCCATGATGTGATGCTGTCCTAATATGGATGCTGTACCTTACAGCTAACGACAGATAACATCTCTCTCTTTAGGGACCTGGCTATCAGCCTGAGGATTAAGCTGGGGGACTGGTTCCGCGTCCTTCAGCTCCTGAAGACGGGATCAGGTGACTGTGATGATGCCCTGCTGGAGCAGGCGTACAATGCCATCGGGGACTACTTTGCAGACCGACAGAAGTGGTACGGGTCTTTCACTTTTTATATTTCAAGATGGTGAATGGTATTTTACCACTTTTTCTCCCCCAATTTCATGATATCCAATTGCGATCTTGTCTCATCGCTGCAACCCCCCAACGTGCTTGGGAGACATGAAGGTTGGGTCATGCATCCTCTGAAACATGACCTGCCAAATTGCGTTTCTTAACACCCGCTCGCTTAACCTGGAAGCCATCTGTTGGGTGAAATACTGTTCAACTGATGACCTAGGTCAGCCTGCAGGCGCCCGACCCCGCCACAAGGATTCACTAGAACACGATGAGCCAAGTAAAGCCCCCCCGGTCAAACCCTCCCCTAACCCGGATGTTGCTGAGCCAATTGTGTGCCGCCCTATGGGACTCCCGGGTCACGGCCGGTTGTGACACAGCCTGGGATCCAACCCGGGTCTGTAGTGACGCTTCAAGCACTGCGCTGCAGTGCCTCAGAACGCTGCACCACTCGGGAGGCCATACTTGCACGTGTGATTCTAGACAACAGAACAGAGTCCAGTGGTCTTGCCAGGATCCTTTCCCTCAGCATTTTGTCTCTTATGTTGACATTTAAAATTTTGACACTTGTGGTTTCATAATATCGTGTGAGTGTACTAGTATTGTAGTCTGCAAATGCTTTGTTGCCAATGCTCCTCTCCAGGGTTAATGCGGTCCAATACTACCTTCAGGGGCGCAACCAGGAGAGGCTGGCAGAGTGTTACTACATGCTGGAGGATTACGACGGACTGGAACGACTGGCTAGTTCTCTACCGGAGAACCACAAACTGCTACCGGTGAGGGCTGTAGAAAAGAGAGGACATGAGATAAGTGTCCAGTAGTGCTTTTATACCTACGTTACAGTTAAAAAAGTGAGTGCAGGGGCCACTTCTTGTCCTCAGTATTCAATGAGGTCTGGAGGGCCGTACTGAAAATTGGTGCTATTTCGTCGCCATCAAAATGTGCAAAAACATAGTCCTCTATCCATTGTTTAATTGTTTTGGGAATGTTTGAAGTTTCTCTGATTGTTAACGAGCTGGATAGAGTGAAGAGACTGTAAATGTCTGTCTGCCATCCCTGAGCTAGTGTTTAGTGTTGGTTCTCCACTTTCTCTGACTCACCTCTCCTACCCGTCCGTCTGGCTTCCATCAGCATGTCAATAAATACAGTGTGTTTAGTAGGTTTCTACCACGGTTGGGGTCAATTTGGTTTTAATTTTCAACCCAATCAATTCAGGAAGTGATACCTGAAATTCAAGAACAATGGGCAATTTTCAATTGAGGAATTGAATTTCACATCCTGACTAAATGGACTCAAATCCATAAATATCTCCTTAACTTTAAAGGCTTCAATTGTAATTTCCCACATTCAGCCATTTCCACGTGGACAAAGAAAACCCTTTCCCCTCATCTATCTTTTATGTTTGCACGTCGTAGGACATCGGCCAGATGTTTGTCACCGTAGGCATGTGTGAGCAGACGGTAAACGCCTACCTGAAGTGCAACCAGCCCAAGGCTGCTGTCGACGCCTGCGTTCATCTAAACCAGGTGAGAGACGGACAAACGGTCAGAGACCTCCAGAGGGGTTGTGGTTCTGAGCTTAGGACAGTTTATCTATTCAGTGCTGATTCCAAATTGGAAAGTGTAAACTGGCAGTCCCCGCTGTCCTCCACCAACTAGGTTTTGACATCACCACACCAGATGATATCACTGCACCAGTGGCAGACCACAGTAGGACTTTCTGTTCTGAGGATTGCACTGTCAATTCTTTTGTCATTGCACTGTGAATGGTTTTTACTACTGAAGTGTGTTTTTTCAGATGTCTTCGGCATCAGCACGACAGACATGAGCAACACTATTTTCTTTCATGTGCCACGTTTCTTTTGAGGCATCATAACAGAATTGCTTGATGTAAATGTGACCAGGAGAGAAGTGTTAGGATATGTGATATAGATAATTTAGCTCAAGGCAGTTTATTAAACGCATGTTATTTTGGACACAGTTTTCCTGATACACATGCTTTCATCATGATACTTTTCTCCCCATTTCCTGTTGTGTTGAAAACCACGTATGGACCTCCAGGACCTCCAGCATTAGGCTCACACCAATAGCTTTTAAATTATCTTTCAACTGGTTATTTTTTCCAAAGCCCAAACATAGTTTTTTTCAATCTAATTTCTACATATTAGAAAATATACAGTACCAGTCAAAGGTTTGGACACACCGACTCATTCCAGGGTTTGTCTTCATTTTTACTATTTTCTACATTGTAGAACAATTGTGAAGACATCAAAACTATGAAATAACACATATGGAATCATGTAGTAACCAAAAAAGTGTTAAACAAATCAAAATATATTTTATATTTGAGATTCTTCAAAGTAGCCACCCTTTGCCTTGATGACAGCTTTGCACACTCTTGGCAGGCGTGTCCGAACTTTTGACTGGTATTGTATATTAAACAATTATTTATTCACAAAACATACCAACATATCACAATTAACCAACAACAAAACATTACTTTCCACACCACATGTAAACACAAAGACACAACATTGTTCTGACTCACACTTATACATTCATATCAGGTGCATTTATTAGTGCATAACTGTTTCTGCTTTTTCACAGTGGAACAAAGCTGTGGAGCTGGCCAAAAACCACAACATGAAAGAGATCAACTCTCTTCTGGCCAAGTATGCCTCTCACCTGCTGGAGAAGAACAAGCCTTTGGAGGCCGTGGAGTTGTACCGTAAAGCCCATCATTTCCTAGAAGCAGCTAAACTCATGTTCAAGGTACTGCCAACGATTATGCCTTAACACCATGCAAAGTCACATTCTTGTTTTGAAGTGGCTTCTGGCGTTAAGAAGGCAAATGTTGGAATGTAATTGGTAGGGCACACATAAAGGGACATGATCAACCAATAGAAAATCTGCAACACTTCCAATGATGAATACCATACGTCACCACTACAGTAAATACCCACACTTCCCCGCTACAGTAAATACCACACTTCCCCGCTACAGTAAATACCCACACTTCCCCGCTACAGTAAATACCCACACTTCCCCGCTACAGTAAATACCACACTTCCCCGCTACAGTAAATACCACACTTCCCCGCTACAGTAAATACCACACTTCCCCACTTCAGTAAATACCACACTTCCCCACTTCAGTAAATACCACACTTCCCCACTTCAGTAAATACCACACTTCCCCACTTCAGTAAATACCACACTTCCCCACTTCAGTAAATACCACACTTCCCCACTTCAGTAAATACCACACTTCCCCACTTCAGTAAATACCACACTTCCCCACTTCAGTAAATACCACACTTCCCCACTTCAGTAAATACCCCACTACAGTAAATACCACACTTCCCCACTTCAGTAAATACCACACTTCCCCACTTCAGTAAATACCACACTTCCCCACTTCAGTAAATACCACACTACAGTAAATACCACACTTCACCACTTCAGTAAATACCACACTTCCCCACTTCAGTAAATATCACACTTCCCCACTTCAGTAAATACCACACTTCCCCACTTCAGTAAATACCACACTTTCCCACTTCATTAAATACCACACTTTCCCACTTCATTAAATACCACACTTCCCCACTTCAGTAAATACCACACTACAGTAAA
Organism: Oncorhynchus kisutch; assembly: GCF_002021735.2. Classification (NCBI taxonomy): domain Eukaryota; kingdom Metazoa; phylum Chordata; class Actinopteri; order Salmoniformes; family Salmonidae; genus Oncorhynchus; species Oncorhynchus kisutch. The sequence continues at coordinate 49,866,291 of NC_034180.2, read as the reverse complement.
TACCACACTTCACCACTTCAGTAAATACCACACTTCCCCACTTCAGTAAATACCACACTTCCCCACTTCAGTAAATACCACACTTCACCGCCACAGTAAATACCACACTTCACCGCTTCAGTAAATATCCACACTTCCCCACTTCAGTAAATATCCACACTTCCCCACTACAGTAAATATTCCACTTCCCCACTACAGTAAATACCACACTTCCCCACTACAGTAAATACCACACTTCCCCACTTCAGTAAATACCACACTTCCCCACTTCAGTAAATACCACACTTCCCCACTTCAGTAAATACCACACTTCCCCACTTCAGTAAATACCACACTTCCCCACTTCAGTAAATACCACACTTCCCCACTTCAGTAAATACCACACTTCCCCACTTCAGTAAATACCACACTTCCCCACTTCAGTAAATACCCCACTTCAGTAAATACCACACTTCCCCACTTCAGTAAATACCACACTTCCCCACTTCAGTAATACCCCACTTCAGTAAATACCACACTTCCCCACTTCAGTAAATACCACACTTCCCCACTTCAGTAAATACCCCACTTCAGTAAATACCACACTTCCCCACTTCAGTAAATACCACACTTCCCCACTTCAGTAAATACCCCACTTCAGTAAATACCACACTTCCCCACTTCAGTAAATACCACACTTCCCCACTTCAGTAAATACCCCACTTCAGTAAATACCACACTTCCCCACTTCAGTAAATACCACACTTCCCCACTTCAGTAAATACCACACTTCCCCACTTCAGTAAATACCACACTTCCCCACTTCAGTAAATACCACACTTCCCCACTTCAGTAAATACCACACTTCACCGCCACAGTAAATATCCACACTTCACCACTACAGTCAAATCTAATACTTATCTTCCAATTCAGTCCTTAGCTAATAACCTTCAGAGGTATTTAACTATATTGTGCCTCGGAACGGATTAGAGAAAGACCCGTGGCTGAGCTCTTATTATTCTCCTGTACACTGGTGTCAAGAGACCCATCTGTCATCTGCTGTGTTAACTTGTCAGATAGCGGATGAGGAGGCTAAGAGGAGGACCCGGCCATTGAGGGTGAAGAAGCTGTATGTGCTGGCAGCCCTGCTAGTGGAGAACTACCACAGCCAAGTGAAGACCTCCCAGCAGAACAAGGCCAAAGGGAAGACGTCAGAGGTACACAAACCACACAGTCATTAAGACATACAATCCTTTAGGTCCTATGTGTCATTGTGGTTTGTTGGCTGCTATCAAATCAAATGTTATTTGTCACACGCTTTGTAAATAACAGGTGTAGACTAACAGTGAAAGGCTCACTTACGGTTGCTTTTCCAATAATGCAAAGTAAAAAATAAAATAAAAAGAATGCTATTTAATGCTAACAGTAATGTAATTTACAATTTGTTGGAGTTGTTGGCTACAAGGGTCTGATTTATATAGTGTTTACACCAGTGCAAAGGGAGCTCTTGTTATTTTCCAAAAGTGAATACAGATTAAGCATATCAATAGTTTGGTGTTTAATTCCCCTCTGATAACAGATGTACTGATACTATGGCTTGGTCTTTAATTCCCCTCTGATAACAGTAAATTCCCCTCTGATAACAGATGTACTGATACTATGGCTTGGTCTTTAATTCCCCTCTGATAACAGTAAATTTCCCTCTGATAACAGATGTACTGATACTATGGCTTGGTCTTTAATTCCCCTCTGATAACAGTAAATTCCCCTCTGATAACAGATGTACTGATACTATAGCTTGGTCTTTAATTCCCCTCTGATAACAGATGTACTGATACTATAGCTTGGTCTTTAATTCCCCTCTGATAACAGATGTACTGATACTATAGCTTGGTCTTTAATTCCCCTCTGATAACAGATGTACTGATACTATAGCTTGGTCTTTAATTCCCCTCTGATAACAGATGTACTGATACTATAGCTTGGTCTTTAATTCCCCTCTGATAACAGATGTACTGATACTATAGCTTGGTCTTTAATTCCCCTCTGATAACAGATGTACTGATACTATAGCTTGGTCTTTAATTCCCCTCTGATAACAGATGTACTGATACTATAGCTTGGTCTTTAATTCCCCTCTGATAACAGATGTACTGATACTATAGCTTGGTCTTTAATTCCCCTCTGATAACAGATGTACTGATACTATAGCTTGGTCTTTAATTCCCCTCTGATAACAGATGTACTGATACTATAGCTTGGTCTTTAATTGCCCTCTGATAACAGATGTACTGATACTATAGCTTGGTCTTTAATTCCCCTCTGATAACAGATGTACTGATACTATAGCTTGGTCTTTAATTCCCCTCTGATAACAGATGTACAACAGTGTTCATTCATCAGCCACTCCCTTCTCTTCCTTCAGGCTACATCTGCTCTAGCTGGCCTGCTGGAGGAGGACGCCACCTCCTCAGACAACCGCATGGTGGACAGCGCCTGGCGTGGGGCCGAGGCCTACCACTTCTTCCTGCTGGCTCAGAGGCAGCTGTACGAAGGCTACATGGTGAAAGCCATGAAGACAGGTACCCCTCTCTCTATATGTTATATTTTCTATCCTTCTTTCTTCTCTCTGCTGTTCCTGACAACCTTCTCGCTTCACCAGGTATGAAAAGACATGGCAAATAACAAAGACAGCCCTCTCTTTTATCAAGCGTCTATTAAAGGGTATGTAGGCCTATGCCTTCTCCGAGGTATGACTGTGCCCGTAACCCTTTCTCATTCATCCTTGAGGGTGTTTTTTTTTTACTAGCCCTCTGTTCATACATTCAAACTGTTAAATCACTCTGTAGCTCAGTTGGTAGAGCGTGGTGCTTGCAATGCCAGGATAAGTGGGTTCGATTCCCGCGACCACCTGTACGTAAAATGCTTTGGATAAAAGCGTCTGTTAAATGGCACATCATATTTCTTATTAGATTGTTTGTTTATCTCCACTCTTTCTGAAGGCACACAAAATAAACAAACTAAATCTCAATGGAGACCATGACAAAAGCCTATACCGGAGTAAACGTCTGTATTTATTAGGACCACCTTGATAGGTTTCTTTATTTTTAGGAGCTTGGTTTAACTGAACAGGTTCCTGTATTCCCTTCCAATAGGTGCACTTCTTTGCAAGGCTTTGGAAAACCTCCCTGGTCTTTATTTAATTTAATTAGGCAAGTGTGTAACAGTTCTTAACTGACATCTCTTGGAGGAGGGAACGCAACACCCTGTTATATCTCAACTCCCCGTGGAGTGAAAAAGTATGTGATCGTAGGTGCGGGGAAGGATGACAGAGGCAGAGAAAAACAGAGACTGTTCTGCCTTATTATTATTGGACCATGCTGGTCATTTATGAACATTTGAACATCTTGGCCATGTTCTGTTATCATCTCCACCCGGCACAGCCAGAAGAGGACTGGCCACCCCTCATAGCCTGGTTCCTCTCTAGGTTTCTTCCTAGGTTTTGGCCTTTCTAGGGAGTTTTTCCTAGCTACCGTGCTTCTACACCTGCATTGCTTGCTGTTTGGGGTTTTAGGCTGGGTTTCTGTTCAGCACTTTGAGATATCAGCTGATGTACGAAGGGCTTTATAAATACATTTGATATGATTTGAAATACAGTTTACAGGGAATTTATTATTCCTTCACACGGTAAAGTGGGGAAAAGGGTCTAGACGGAACCAAAGCAAAGAAAGTAAAAGTTAAAGAGTCCCCTCTCCTAACTTACCTGCCTTCCTACTTCTAACCTAACCTTTAGCACCACCTGGTGCACTAACCAAAATACAGGGTTTGGTCCGCCCAGGTCTTACTTAGTGTGCATAGACAGATTAAATACTACTGGTTATGTATGCCCGTAGGCCTCTCGCCTAAACACTCCCAAGGTGCATTCCCCTTCCCCCCCTGGGAACAAATTACCAAAAATGTACATGAACAATTTAAATGAACCAAAAACACTAAGTCCTATTGGCATACACATACCTCGGAAGGAGCGGCTACAAAATAATAGCCACAAGAGAGACAACGCTACTTAGAGAGAGACCTATAAGACGACAACATAGCAAGGCAGCAACATATGACAACACAACATGGTAGCAACACAACATAACAACGACAACATGCTAGCAACAATAAAACATGGTACAAACATTATTGGGCACAGACAACAGCACAAAGGGCAAGAAGGTAGAGACAACAATACATCACGCAAAGCAGCCACAACTGTCAGGAAGAGTGTCCATGATTTGAGTCTTTGAATGAAGAGATTGAGATAAAATGAAGAGATTGCGATTAAATCTGTGTTTGAAATTCACCGCTCGACTGAGGGGACCTTACAGATAATTGTATGTGAGGTTACAGAGATGAGGTAGTCATTCAAAAATCATATGCAACTCATTATGTGACTTAAGCACATTTTTACTCCTGAATATATTTAGGCTTGCCATAACAAAGGGGTTGAATACTTATTGACTCAAGACAGTTCAGATTTTTATTTGTAATTCATTTGTAAAAACTTCAAAAAAACTTTGTTCCACTTTGACGTGACAGTGACACAAAATCTCAATTTAATTCATTTTAAATTCAGACTGTAACACGTTAAAATTTGGAAAAAAACAAGGGGTGTGAATACTTTCTGAAGGAAATGTATTCAGGGTGTGATTAGCTTGGTTTAGCTAAACAGGTATATGTATTCAGGGTGTGATTAGCTTGGTTTAGCTGAACAGGTATATGTATACAGGGTGTGATTTAGCTTGGTTTAGCTGAACAGGTATATGTATTCAGGGTGTGATTAGCTTGGTGTAGCTGAACAGCTCACTGTATTCAGGGTGTGATTAGCTTGGTTTAGCTGAACAGCTCTCTGTATTCAGGGTGTGATTAGCTTGGTTTAGCTGAACAGCTCACTGTATTCAGGGTGTGATTAGCTTGGTTTAGCTGAACAGCTCACTGTATTCAGGGTGTGATTAGCTTGGTTTAGCTGAACAGCTCTCTGTATTCAGGGTGTGATTAGCTTGGTTTAGCTGAACAGCTCACTGTATTCAGGGTGTGATTAGCTTGGTTTAGCTGAACAGCTCACTGTATTCAGGGTGTGATTAGCTTGGTGTAGCTGAACAGCTATCTGTATTCAGGGTGTGATTCGCTTGGTTTAGCTGAACAGCTCACTGTGTTCAGGGTGTGATTAGCTTGGTTTAGCTGAACAGCTCACTGTATTCAGGGTGTGATTAGCTTGGTTTAGCTGAACCGGTATATGTATTCAGGGTGTGATTAGCTTGGTTTAGCTAAACAGCTATCTGTATTCAGGTTGTGATTAGCTTGGTTTAGCTAAACAGGTATGTATTCAGGGTGTGATTAGCTTGGTTTAGCTAAACAGGTATGTATTCAGGGTGTGATTAGCTTGGTTTAGCTAAACAGGTATATGTATTCAGGGTGTGATTAGCTTGGTTTAGCTAAACAGGTATATGTATTCAGGGTGTGATTAGCTTGGTTTAGCTAAACAGGTATATGTATTCAGGGTGTGATTAGCTTGGTTTAGCTAAACAGGTATATGTATTCAGGGTGTGATTAGCTTGGTGTAGCTGAACAGGTATATGTATTCAGGGTGTGATTAGCTTGGTGTAGCTGAACAGGTATATGTATTCAGGGTGTGATTAGCTTGGTTTAGCTGAACAGGTATATGTATTCAGGGTGTGATTAGCTTGGTTTAGCTGAACAGGTATATGTATTCAGGGTGTGATTAGCTTGGTTTAGCTGAACAGGTATATGTATTCAGGGTGTGATTAGCTTGGTTTAGCTGAACAGGTATATGTATACAGGGTGTGATTAGCTTGGTTTAGCTGAACAGGTATATGTATTCAGGGTGTGATTAGCTTGGTGTAGCTGAACAGGTATCTGTATTCAGGGTGTGATTAGCTTGGTTTAGCTGAACAGCTCACTGTGTTCAGGGTGTGATTAGCTTGGTTTAGCTGAACAGCTCACTGTATTCAGGGTGTGATTAGCTTGGTTTAGCTGAACTGAACAGGTATATGTATTCAGGGTGTGATTAGCTTGGTTTAGCTGAACCGGTATATGTATTCAGGGTGTGATTAGCTTGGTTTAGCTAAACAGGTATATGTATTCAGGGTGTGATTAGCTTGGTTTAGCTGAACAGGTATATGTATTCAGGGTTTGATTAGCTTGGTTTAGCTAAACAGGTATATGTATTCAGGGTGTGATTAGCTTGGTTTAGCTAAACAGCTATCTGTATTCTAAGGGTGTTTGCGGAATGTGGTCACATGTCAGTTTCTTGGAAAATAGTTGTGTAGGTTACCTATTCATGTATAAATTACTTGTACACTGTTTTACCAGCACTGACCTTAACCCTTGTTGTCTTAAGGGTCAAACATGACCCGACACTGTTTAACAGCAGAGAAATGCCCCTAAATTATATTTTTTCAACAAAAAATGTGATGTCTTTTTCTAGAGTGACCCCAACATTAGAAAAAGTGAAACATCGCCTTGTTCATATTTCCATGAAAGCTGTACACCACCAGGGTACAAATATTATTTTTTGACCCGGTAGTTATAAAGAAATGGACTGAGGTGGCACAATGTCACGTGTTACAATTTCTTCACTTCTTTTGAACTCAGCCAGCAGCTCCTGAAGAGGAAGATCACCATGGTTGGCACAGTTAGAAAGAACAAGCCTGAGCTCCCCCCTGCACTCCTCGCAACAAGGGGGAGTGAGGCCTTCTCATCAAAGTTTGCCTTCACCCCCACCACTACTCTAGTTTCTTACCTCCCAAAGAGGAACAAGAATGTGGTCCTCCTGAGCACACTGCACAAAACGGCTGAGATCGTTGATCGTGAGGACAGGAAGCCAGCCATCATCCTTGGAATACAACCACAAGAAAGAAGGCGTGGAAAACCTGGACAAGGTGATTGGAACTTACAGCTGCAGGAGGATGACTGCCCGCTGACCCCTGGTCAGCTTCCATAGCATCATTGATGTGTCCTCATACAATGCCTTCATGATATGGAACAAGATCAACCCGACCTGGATGCCTGATAAGCAGAACAAGAGGAGGGTGTTCCTGGAACAGCTGGGAAAGGCACTTGTAACACATTCAATGAAGGGAGCGCCTCCCCTGTACAGCAGCCTCTGCAGCGCTTGTGAAAGCTGTTCGGGGGCTGAATCTTGTCCTGATCCACCTGAGGCTGGGGCAGGCAAGTGGAGGAGATGCCAATTATTCCCCCCAAAGTACTGTAAAACAAATACTATGCGCTGCACATGTGAGAAATGTATCTGCAAAGTCCATGCACACACACTTGCATATTGTTCTAAATGTGCTAATTAGAGTGGATTGATTTATGCTCTTCACGTTTTTGTTTTGTATCTATTATCTTATTTTATTGTTATTTATTGTTGTTGTTTATACACCTTGTGGGTGGGGGGCAATGGTTTTTAAAAAATGGGAGAAGACTAGTATTTTGTAGTTGAATTCCTCATTTTACAGTATATAAGAATATATCACTATGTTGCCAAAAAAGTTAGACTGTTATTGTTTCCCTTCAATAAAATTAATTAAAAACTACTTTCTGCACATTTCTGCTACTTGCTTAGGCTATACAAGTGCTATCTTTTTCTAAAAAATAAATGACTACATCTATGCAGTACCTTTAGCAATAATAAGAGTAATAATAAACCTCTACTTTAGTAAAGAAAACAATTATGATCGGTGTGTTGTAATAAAAACAACTGGTGTCCACTGATTAAATGCAGTCTTTCTGCATTGTGTAGAGGGGAAACCCTCAGATATTCACACAGTTTTGTGATGAATGACAGGTTGTTTCTTCATGCAAAATAGATTTGGGTTTTAAAATTCAATTAAGCTGCTTTATTTGAGGGGTTTAGTGAAGGCAGGTAAAAAAAATGTTTTACCCTTAGGACAAGGGGAGTATACACAAGATGTTAAAATGAACTGTAAATACTCAACTAATCTCCCCTCCAGCTCTCCACCTACGGGACTACGAGGACATCATCCCAGTGGTTGAGATCTACTCCCTGCTGGCCATCTGCTCATCAGCCAACCGGGCTTTCAGTACGTGTTCCAGAGCTTTCATCAAGCTGGAGTCCCTGGAGAGCCTGAGCCCTGAGCAGAGACAGCTCTATGAAGACCTGGCTCTGGAGATCTTCACCAAACACAGCCCCAAGAACAACCACATGTCTGGACTGGACAACGCTCCTGAGGGGTGAGGGCCATGACCACTGCATTACAGGCCTGGGTTCAAATAGGATATATATTTAACTTCTTATGGATCAAATCCCTTTAGCGGGATTGATTTGACAACATGAAATCACATGAAATCACACATGCAATACACCAAATTAAAGCTACACTTGTTGTTATTCCAGCCGCAGTGTCAGATTCCAAAAATGCTTTACGGTGAAAGCAAACCGTGCTATTATCTGAGGACAGCAACCCATCAAACAAACACAGACAATCATAATTCAACCCGCCAGCCGTGACACAAAACTCAGAAATAAAGATATAATTCACGCCTTATCTTTGACGAGCTTCTTCTGTTGGCACTCCAATATGTCCCATAAACATAACAAATGATCCTTTTGTTCGTTTAATTCTGTCGTTATATATCCAAAATGTCCATTTATTTGGCGCGTTTGATCCAGAAAAACACTGGTTCCAACTCACTCTACATGACTACAAAATATCTCATAAGTTACCTGTAATCTTTGTCCAAACATTTCAAACAACTTTCGTAATACAACTTTAGGTATTTTTTAACGTAAATAATCAATAAAATTTAAGATGGGATAAACAGCGTTCAATACCGGATGAAAACAAAGAAAGCATGTTCCAGGTCGTGCGCACCAAATCATTAGAGTGCACCTGGAGTGACACAGGAAAATAACAGGGCTACTTCTTCATTTCTCTAAAGGAAAAACATCAACCAATTTCTAAAGACTGTTGACATCTAGTGGAAGCTATAGGAACTGCAAGGATATTTCTATTAAAACGTCCTTGCCATAGAAAACCAATGGGAAACAGACCTCAAACAAAACATTTCCCTGGATGGATTGTGCTCGGGTTTCGCCTGCCAAATCAGTTCTATTATACTCACAGACTTTATTCAAACAGTTTTAGAAACTTTAGAGTGTTTTCTATACAAATCTACCAATTATATGCATATCCAAGCTTCTGGGCCTGAGTATCAGGCAGTTTACTTTGGGCACACTTTTCATCCGGATATGAAAATAGCGCCCCCAAGCCATAATTAATGAATATTTTAGCTGTGCTTGATTGAGCTTGCCTGCCGGCTGGCTTAATGGGTGAGAGCTAAACCCTGTCCATCTTGAACCCTGGTCTGGACTGCTAAACCCTGTCCATCTTGAACCCTGGTTTGGACTGCTAAACCCTGTCCATCTTGAACCCTGGTTTGGACTGCTAAACCCTGTCCATCTTGAACCCTGGTTTGGACTGCTAAACCCTGTCCATCTTGAACATAGATCTGGACTGCTAAACCCTGTCCATCTTGTACCCTGGTCTGGACTGCTAAACCTTGTCCTTCTTGTACCCTGGTCTGGACTGCTAAACCTTGTCCATCTTGTACCCTGGTCTGGAATGCTGTACCCTGGCCATCTTGTAACCTGGTCTGGACTGCTGTAGCCTGGTCTGGACTGCTAAACCCTGTCCATCTTGTACCCTGGTCTGGACTGCTAAACCTTGTCCTTCTTGTACCCTGGTCTGGACTGCTAAACCTTGTCCTTCTTGTACCCTGGTCTGGACTGCTAAACCTTGTCCTTCTTGTACCCTGGTCTGGACTTTTAAACCCTGTCCATCTTGTACCCTGGTCTGGACTGCTAAACCCTGTCCTTCTTGTACCCTGGTCTGGACTGCTGTACCCTGTCCATCTTGTACCCTGGTCTGGACTGCGGTACCCTGGTCTGGACTGCTAAACCCTGTCCATCTTGTACCCTGGTCTGGACTGCTGAACCCTAGTCTGGATTGCTAAACCCTGTCCTTCTTGTACCCTGGTCTGGACTGCTAAACCCTGTCCTTCTTGTACCCTGGTCTGGACTGCTAAACCCTGTCCTTCTTGTACCCTGGTCTGGACTGCTAAACCCTGTCCATATTGTACCCTGGTCTGGACTGCTAAACCCTGTCCATATTGTACCCTGGTCTGGACTGCTAAACCCTGTCCATCTTGTACCCTGGTCTGGACTGCTAAACCCTGTCCATCTTGTACCCTGGTCTGGACTGCGAAACCCTGTCCATCTTGTACTCTGGTCTGGACTGCGAATCCCTGTCCATCTTGTACCCTGGTCTGGACTGCTGAACCCTGGTCTGGACTGCTAAACCCTGTCCATCTTGTACCCTGGTCTGGACTGCTAAACCCTGTCCATCGTGTACCCTGGTCTGGACTGCTGAACCCTGGTCTGGACTGCTAAACCCTGTCCTTCTTGTACCTTGGTCTGGACTGCTAAACCCTGTCCTTCTTGTACCCTGGTCTGGACTGCTGTAGCCTGGTCTGGACTGCTGTACCCTGTCCATCTTGTACCCTGGTCTGGACTGCTAAACTCTGTCCATCTTGTACCCTCGTCTGGACTGCTGTACCCTGTCCATCTTGTACCCTGGTCTGGACTGCTAAACCTTGTCCATCTTGTACCCTGGCCTGGACTGCTAAACCCTGTCCATCTTGTACCCTGGCCTGGACTGCTAAACCTTGTCCATCTTGTACCCTGGCCTGGACTGCTAAACCCTGTCCATCTTGTACCCTGGTCTGGACTGCTGTAGCCTGTCCATCTTGTACCCTGGTCTGGACTGCTGTAGCCTGTCCATATTGTACCCTGGTCTGGACTGCTGTACCCTGGTCTGGACTGCTAAACCCTCCTCCTTGAACATATACCTGGACTGTTGTACCTCTGATAGCTACAGTTACACTCTCTTTTTCTCTCTCTCTCTCTCTTTCCTTTTCTCTCTTTTGCTCTCTCTCCTTTCTCTCTCTCTCTCTCTCTCCTCTCTCTCTCTCTCTCTCTCTCTCTCTCTCTCTCTCTCTCTCTCTCTCTCTCTCTCTCTCTCTCTGTGTGTGTCTCTCTCTCTCTCTCTCTCTCTCTCTCTCTCTCTCTCTCTCTCTCTCTCTCTCTCTCTCTCTCTCTCTCTCTCTCTCTCTCTCTCTCTCTCTCTCTCTCTCTCTCTCTCTCTCTCTCTCTCTCTCTCTCTCTCTCTCGATCATCGGGGATTACTAATATACATTGTAGTCATTTCCCCTTGTTGGAGAGAGCCCTGCGCGGGTTCCAACCGTGTCTTGTGTAATTGCTCTCTCCAAGTAATATAACAGGACTATGGCTGTCTGTGTAGTACTTGGTAATTACCTGATCATTCTACACTTGGGTTTATTTTGAGCTTCAGTGGCACAAGCATCACTGGGTAACAATTGGTACAATGTAGATACTGATTGAGTTGAATCCTTTCAGGTAAGTACCAGATAGTATTTATTGTTGCCACATAGTTTCTTAGTTAGTACTATATACATACCAGGAAGGTACCAGCTTTAACCGGTAAAACAAAGTATTAGCAAACGTACACTGTTCCACATGACAGGCCTGTAGTTAGTAAAGCTTCATCTTCTCCAACCATCATTCTGTTCTCTTCCAGGGCTGAGGGGAAGCTGCCCACCTGCATCGTGACCGGCTGGACCATCTCAGAGTACCAGTTCTGGATGTGCAGCGTGTGTAAGCACTGTGCACTGGAAAACGAGATTGGCAGCCACAACTTCTGCCCTCTGTGCCACAGCTCGCTGGCATAAAGTCCAAGATCTTTATGTCAATCAGTACTGCAAACTTTTGAGTTTCCAAGGATAAGCCCCAAGAACAGGGCAGGTACGACGCATACATTGGCTCACACTACACTCAGGCTAACTAAATACGGTGCCTTCAGAATTCATTTATAGCCCTTGATTTATTCCACATTTTGTTGTTCAAGCCTGAATTCAAAATGGATTTTTAAAAATTCTCACCCATCTACACACAATACCCCATAATGACGAAGTGAAAACTGGTTTTTAGAAATGTTTGCTAATTTATTGAAAATGAAAAATAGAAATATCTAATTTTACATAAGTATTTACACCACTGAGTCAATACTTTGTAGAATCACCTTTGGCAGTGATTACAGCTGTGAGTCTTTCTGGGTAAGTCTCTAAGAGCTTTCCACATCGGTACTGTGCAACATCTGGCCATTTTTTATTTATTCTTCAAGCTCTGTCAAATTGGTTGTTGATCATTGCTAGACAACCATTTTCAGGTCTTGCAAATAGATTTTCAAGTAGATTGAAGTCAAAATTGTACCCCGGCCACTCAAGAACATTCAGTGTCTTCTTGGTGAGCAACTCTCGTGTAAATTTGGCCTTGTGTTTTAGGTTATCATCCTGCTGAAAGATTCATTAATCTCCCAGTGTCTGGTGGAAAGCAGACTGAACCAGGTTTTCATCTAGGATTTTGCCTGTGCTTAGCTCCATTTCTTTTTTTTATCCTGAAAAACTCCCCAGTCCTTATCGATGACAAGCATACCCATAACATGATGCAGCCAGCACTATGCTTGAAAATATGGAGAGTGGAACTCAGTAATGTGTTGTATTGGATTTGCCCCGAACATAATACTTTGTATTCAGTACAAAAAGTTAATTGCTTTGCCACATGTTTTGCAGTATTACTGTAGTGCCTTGTTGCAAACAGGATGCATGTTTTGGAATATTTGAATTTCTTCTTTTCACTCGGTCAATTAGGTTAGTATTGTGGAGTAACTACAATGTTTTTGATCCATCCTTTTCTCCTATCACAGTCAATAAACTAACTGTTTTAAAGTCTCCATTGAACTTATGGTGAAATCCTTGAGCAGTTTCCTAGCTGTCCGTCAACTGTATCTTTGTAGTGACTGGGTGTATTGATACACCATCCAAAGTGTAATTATTAACTTCACCATGGTCAAAGGGATATTCAATGTCTGCTTTTTGATTTTAAACCATCTACCAATAGGTGCCCTTCTTTGCGAGGCATTGGAAAACCTCCCTTGGTCTCTGGTCTTTGTGGTTGAATCTGTGTTTGAAATTCCCTGCTCGACTGAGGGACCTTACAAATAATTGTATATGTGGGGTACAGAGATGATGTAGTCATTCAAAAGTCATGTTAAACACTATTATTGCACATAGAGTAAGTCCATGCATCTTATTATGTGACTTGTTAATCAAAGTTTTCCTCCTGAAATGATTTAGGCTTGCCATAACAAGGGGGTGAATACTTATTGACTCAAGACAGCTGTTCATTTTCTTTATTGATTTGTAAAAATGTCTAAAACATAATTCCGCTTTGACATGATGGGGTATTTTGTGTAGGCCAGTGACCCAAAAATCTCAGTTTAATCCATTTAAAATTCAACCTGTAACACAACTAAACGTGGAAAAGTCTAGGGGTGTGAATACTTCCTGAAGGCACTGTAATTCCGTCCTTATTGTAAGTGTATTGGAGATCTGTGAATCTGACAGATCCATGTCAGCCAGTCCAGTAGTCAGTACTTCATTTGTTTTGCATAACAAATGTATTGATTATGGATTGGCATGGGGTGTCAACATGATGGAGCTCTGTCTATTAGATAAAATACTTCAAATAGTAGCCTGATACAGAACTCAAAGTGTTATTATATTCATCAATTTATTTAAACTTGTTTTCCATTTATCTAGCACTAAGGTTTCCAGGGTGTTTTTTATGTTCATGTGGTTTGCTACAGTTGTTTGTTGACAGTACATATCACACATCTATTTTTTAAAACTCTTAAGCAGTGATGTTCTCTTAATTTTAAAGGTTTTAAAGACTCAAATGTTTTTGTGACATGTCGACGCATACACATTTTGTGCAACTGGTTTCATAAAACTGTTACTCTTAATTTTTACTGAACAAAATATTGAAAAGGGACCAATTTTAGTATATTGTCTTGACATAATTAAATGGAATGTCATTTGATATTGATAAAAATGTATATTAAATGAAATAACATACGAGTCTTTTTGTTGCATGTTTTATTTGTTCCACTTTCATTTGTTAATTGGAAAGAGGTTTATACTGGACTTACCAGGAGACTTGAAATCCACCTTTACCTGCTTGTAGAGCACTTATGCTAATCAGAGAGATTGTCTTAATGTCAATGATATTAACCACCAATGTTGAAGGAATTTCATCTCCCGGAATGAGCTTGGTCTGAGTTTGCCAAACTTTCTTATAAACTCTGTTTAGGGCGGCAGATAGCCTAGTGGTTACAGCATTGGACCAGTAACCAAAAGGTTGCTGGATCGAATCCCCGAGCTGACAAGGTAAAAATCTGTTGTTCTTCCCATGAACAAAGCAGTTGTAGGCTGTCATTGTGAATAAGAATTTGTTCTTAACTGACTTAAATATAAATTTGGTCATGTAATTAATGTCAACAAGCACGCAATGGAAAATCATTGTTTCATACAAGTACTCCCTGTTTTATTTTGTTTGTTGCCTTGGAAACACAGCCAACTTCAAATCAGGTTGATCAAGGTCAGGCTGGCAACAGGAGTGGGATGTTTTGCTTGTGTACAGTCTATTTCTGCCATCTATGGTCCACAATTGGTATCATACAGTGAGCAATAGATAACATAATTTTTTAAGCAGGAGAAAGGGGGATATCTAGTCAGTTGTCCAACTGAATGTAATTCAACTGAAATGTGTCTTCCGTATTTAACCCCCAACCCCTCTGAATCAGAGAGGTGCAGGGGGGCTGCCTTAATCGACATCCACGTCTTCGGTGCTCAGGGAACAGCCTATATTTGAAGTGCATATCCACTAATGTGGAAGACTAGGTCAGGGTAGCCTAGTGGTTAGAGCGTTGGACTAGTAACCGAAAGGTTGCAAGTTCGAATCCCCGAGCTGACAAGGTACAAATCTGTCGTTCTGCCCCTGAACAGGCAGTTAACCCACTGTTCCTAGACCATCATTGAAAATAAGAATTTGTTCTTAACTGACTTGCCTAGTAAAAAAAGAAACATTTTAATTGTTGAGTCCATTTTCCTCTAGGTCTCAAAAAGCAGAAATCAGTCACGAGAGTATTTCTGGAGAGAGATATGCTTTTTCTTTATCCTAAATGACAAACTTAAAAAGGCTCCTAATGGCGAATGAGGAAAACATGAAATGTATAAAATATGGTTGATTGGTATTTGATTGTGTGGGTAAATTTGATTTATTATTTACATGGGTAACAATATGAACAGGGTTATTCAATTCCACAGAACAGAGACCACACAAAAAGCTATGATCAAAAATGATTGCCTCATGCAGCACAAGAAGATCTGGAATATCAAGTAAGTTAAACATAACATTATGATACAGACAACAATACTTTTAAAAGTGAAAAACATACATTTATACATACAGTACCAGTCAAAAGTTTGAACACACCTACTCATTCAAGGGTTTTTCTTTATACTGTGTTCTACATTGTAGAATAATAGTGAAGACATGAAAACTATGAAGTAACACACATGGAATCATGTAGTAACCAAAAAAAGTGTTAAGCCAATCAAAATGTATCTTATATTTCAGATTCTTCAAAGTAGCCACCCGTTGCCTTGATGACAGATTTGCACACTCCTGTCATTCTCTCAACCAGCTTCATGAGTAATGATTTTCCAACAGTCCTGAAGGAGTTCCCACATGCTGAGCACTTGTCAGCTGCTTTTCCTTCACTCTGCTCTGGGAATTCATTTGTCCAGGTCCTGAGCCAGCAAAGCAGCTCCAAACAACGATGTTCCCTCCACCATATTTTACAGTTGGGTTGAGGTTTTGATGTTGGTGTGCTGTGCCTTATTTTCTCCACATGCAGAGTTGTGTGATCCTTCCAAACAACTCAACTTTAGTTTAATCTGTTCACAGAATATTTTGCCAGTAGCGCTGTGGAACATCCAGATGCTCTTTTGCGAACTTCAGAAGTGCAGTAATGTTATTTTTTTGGATAGCAGTGGCTTCTTCCACGGTATCCTCCCATGAACACCATTCATGTTTAGTGCTTTACATATCGTAGACTCATCAACAGAGATGTTAGCATATTACAGAGATTTCTGTAAGTCTTTAGCTAACACTAGGGTTCTTCATAACCTCATTGAACATTCTCCTCTGTGCTCTTGCAGTGATCTTTGCAGGATGGCCACTCCTAGGGAGAGTAGCAACAGTGCTGAAGTTTCTCCATTTATAGACCATTTGTCTTACCGTGGACTGATGAACATCAAGGCTTTTAGAGATACTTTTGTAACCCTTTCCAGCTTTATGCAAGTCAACAATTCTTAATCTTAGGTCTTCTGAGATCTTTTTTTTTTTTTATAGGGCATGGCAGCTCTAACCAACATCTCCAATCGCGTCTCAATGATTGTACTCTAGGTTAGAAGTCATTAGCTTAGGGTTTCACATACTTTTTCCAACCTACACTGTGAATGTTTAAATGATGTATTCAATATAGACAAGAAAAATACAATAATTTGTGTGTTATTAGTTTAAGCACACTGTGTTTGTCTGTTGTTGTGACTTAGATGTTGATCAGATCTAACTTTATGACCAATTTATGCAGAAATCCAGGTAATTCCAAAGGATTCACATACTTTTTCTTGCCACTGTTAATAGGATTCAAGTCAGCACAGCATCCCCACACTGTCACCTCCTCCTCCAAGCTTCACGGTGGGAACCACACATGCGGAGATCATCCGTCCACCTACTCTGCGTCTCACAAAAGACACAGCAGTTGGAAACAAAAATCTCAAATTTGGACTCATTAGACCAAAAGGACAGATTTCCACCGGTCTACTGTCCATTGCTCGTGTTTCTTGTCCCAATCAAGTCTCTTATTATTATTGGTGTCCTTTAGTAGTGGTTTCTTTGCAGCAATTCAACCATGATTCACACAGTCTCCTCCGAACAGTTCATGTTGAGATGTGTTTGTTACTTGAACTCTGAAACATTTATTTGGGCTACAATCTGAGGTACAGTTAACTCTGATTAACTTATCCTCTGCAGATTAGGTAACTCTGGGTCTTCCTTTCCTGTGGTGGTCCTCATGAGAGCCAGTGTCAATAGCACTCAATTGTTTTTGCGACTGCACTTGAAGAAACTTTCAAAGTTCTTGACATTTTCTGGATTGACTGACCTTCATGTCTTAAAATAATGATGTCCTGTCGTTTCTCTCTGCTTATATGAGCTGTTCTTGTCAGAGTATGGACTTGGTCTTTTACCAAATAGTGCTATCTTCTGAATACCACCCCTACCTTGTCACAACACAACTGATTGGCTCAATCGCATTAAGGAAAATAAATCCACAAATTAACTTTTAACAAGGCAAACCTGTTAATTGAAATGCATTCTAGGTGACTACCTCATGAAGCTGGTTGAGAGAATGCTGTCATCAGGGCAAAGGGTGGCTACTTTGAAGAAACTCAAATATAAAATATATTTAGATTTGTTTAACACTTTTTGGTTACCACATGATTCCTTGCGTGTTATTTCATAGTTTTTATGTCTTCACTATTATTCTACAATGTAGATAATAGTACAAATAAATAAAAACCCTTGATTCAGTAGGTGTGATGTCAACATCATTATTTGGGTGGGAGTCAACAGAATATGAACTTTTAAATGTGAGATCTTCACTGGACAATTACTTTAAGTGCTTCTTTTGCATGCTGAGAAAATGGACACCATCTCTCCTTATAAACAATCCTGTTATTGTGTGGTATGGTTGTAGTGTTGTGGTATTATTATTACAGTCGATGGGGAGATGATGCACCTGTTAAAACAACCATCGCTTGTGGATACCAGTCTTTTTGTTGACTGTAGAAGGCTCTGGTAGATACCATTGCATGTCCCATGTTAAACCTATAGATGGAGATAGAGGCTAATCTTATGGAAGCTGCCTTCTCTAGAGGACAATACACTAACCGCTCTTGCACTGCCCTCCACTCCTACTCTCTGTATTATCAAGGACCAAGGTCATAAAATGTTTTCAACAGACCAGATGATGATGTTAGCAAATAGGAAAATAACAAACCTGCCTGCCACATGCTTTGGTAAACAGCTGAGGGATAGTGCAAGAAAAATGTAACCACTCAAATTTATAGACATAGTTTTGAAAGCAAAGGCTGGCCATCCATGAGATCAAACTTATAGTTTTAACCATGTTTTGAAGCTATACAGTGTTTGTTTACACCCCTACCGTTGTCATAAAAACGCGTTGTGCAGCAGCACATATTGTGCTCTTCTGTCGAACATGCGATGATGTCCCTGGGGAGAAATTGTTCATTGTTTGCAGTAATTTCTTTGCTATTGTAATATCATCAAATGGATGTGGCTGTTTCACCATTAAGAACTCCAGCTTTAATTAACCTCTACAGGATCGGTGCCCCCCCCCCCCCCCCCCCCCACCGGGACGGTTGAGCTAATGTAGGCTAATGTGATTAGCATGAGGTTGTAAGAAACAAAAATAAAATCCCTGGACAGAAAGCTTAAATTCTTGTTAATCTAACTGCACTGTCCAATTTACATTAGCTATTACAGTGAAAGGTTACCATGCATTTTTTTTGAGGCGAGTGCACAATTATGAACTTGAAAATGTATGAATAAACCAATTAGGCACATTCGGGCAGTCTTGATACAACATTTGAACAGATATGCAATGGTTCATTGGATCAGTCAAACTTTGCACATATACAGCTGCCATCTAGTGGCCAAAGCCTAAATTGAGCCAGGGCTGGAATAATACATTATGGCCTTTCTCTTGCATTTCAAAGATGGTACAAAACAATTATACAAAATGGTTTTCCTTTTATTATCTCTTTATCAGATCTGATGTGTTATTTTCTCCTACATTTTCTCCTTTTGTGGGGAAAAAGGTATTCTGATTGGCTGGGCCTGACTTCCCTGTGGGTGAGCCTATGTCCTCCAAGGCCCACCCATGTATGAGCCCCTGAAAATTCACATTTTCACAAACTTCAATGTGTTTCCTTTCAAATTGTATCAAGAATATACATATCCTTTTTTTTAATAGATATATATTTTTGATTGTTTTTATTTCACCATTATTTAACCAGGTAAGCTAGTTGAGAACAAGTTCTCATTTACAACTGCGACCTGGCCAAGTTAAAGCCAAGCAGTGCGACACAAACAACAACACAGAGTTATACATGGAATTAACAAGCGTACAGTCAATAACACAATAGAAAAAAGAAAGTCTATATACAGTGTGTGCAAATGGTGCGAGGAGGTAAGGCAATAAATAGGCCATAGTAGCAAAATAATTACAATTTAGCAGATTAACACTGGAGTGATAAATGAGCAGATGATGACGTGCAAGTAGAGATACTGGTGTGCAAAAGAGCTCCAGGCTTCAGGTCCTGAGCTACAGGCAGTTAGATTTGGGTATGTTGTTTTAGGCCCATTTTTTTTATTTTTATGGATGGATTCATAAGAGGTTTTAAGGCACATGAGATAGTTTCTACCCACAGGCAGTGTTGATACTAGCTGACTGAAAGTCTAATGATGCATAGGCCTGTTTCACTTTGCTACTTTATTTATCAGCTTGTCCAATCTGTTCTTTACACATGACAAATGACCTGGAAACTTGATTCAACCAAAGATACCATTTCTATTGGTTTACTTTTCCCAGTTGACAGTTATCCCCAGTCTTGCCACTGTTAGTGTTGGCTTTGCTGTCAGTAGATTGTGGAACGCCCCCAGATGATTCTATAATAGGCGATTCACTCATAAACAGAATATATTTATATCTTAATGTTATGATAGAAACATAGGCAGGCTCATGTCATGAGAAATATGTGGAAAATAGGAGGGACTAGTAAGGGAATAGCATTTAATATTATACAGCATAATATTGTCCTACACTGTGGTATTGGTCATGTTTTTGGGGTGAATAAGTAGTCGAACATATAAGTAGCCTAAACATTAAAGATTTGTCAATGTCAACTAATAATAAGCCCTCGTGCAAAACGCTTTGTTTATCTTGTTTTTGGAGTTGTAAATTCAGCATTTCTTGCACGTTACGAGTTTCAAATGAATTTAAACTGAATATCCTTGAAATGTGAGATCTCACTTCGATTTCTACTCAGTTTATTTGCCGCGTGCGTCGGCTCATGGGACGCAGCGCGCACGCCACTAGAAAATGGACCAGTGAGTGACGCATTGATCCTGCCCTTGGCCACTGAATCACTTAGCTCCTCTTCTAAACGCCCGGAGCATCCCGGCTGAAACAGTGTGATGAGACATGAAAGGAACAGGAGCGCGAGCTGAAGTGCCTTTCAGCAAAATAAGTTTGCCAAAATGTATATATTGCCTCTGGAATAATGTCATTTAATATAAAGACAGGTAGGCTATGTGACTCTTGAGTTTTTGTTGTTTGTGGGGAGTCTATCATTAACTTTCTTAGATAGTGAACTGTGCTGTTGGTTTTATTATAGTTTGTATTGTGTCGTATTAACTTCAGATGCAATTCTTCTGAATATTTCGAATTATTCATTATTAAATTGATTTAGGTACGTTCTTGGTCTGAACTGCTTGTTATACTTTTCTCTCTGCAAGGTAAGGGTATATGGGTCTGTTATATATTTTTTTAAGATAAAATTAATAAATGAAGAAACTGAAAGAGTGTATCTTTTATACTTTTTAAATCAGATTTTTTTTTAAATGTTGGATAACGTGCGTTTATGAAGCACATTGATTGTAAGCATGAATATGGGATATTTGTTTAAAATGATTTTGTTGTTGCATGATATCTCAATTTGGGTTTAAATTAACCCAACACTGTGGAACGTATATCAAGGTATCATGATCATATACAGAAAGCACTGTAATGTAAGCACAATGATAAGGCACAGTACTATACTGAACAAAAGTATAAACGCAACTTACAACAGTTTCAATTTCAACTGAGTTACAGTTCATATAAGGAAATAAGTCAATTTAATTAAATTCATTAAGCCCTAATATATGGATTTCATGACTGGGCAGGGGCGCATACATGGGTGGGCCTTGGAGGACATAGGCTCACCCACAGGGGAGTCAGGCCCAGCCAATCAGAGTACATTTTCCCCCACAGAGAGAAATACTCCTCAGTTTTATCAGCTTTCTGGTCTCAGATGATCCCGCAGGTGAAGAAGCTGGATATGGGGGTCCTGGGATGGCATGGTTACACGTAGTCTGCGATTGTGAGGCCAGTTGGACGTACTGCCAAATTTTTTAAAACAACTTTGGAGGTGGCTTATGGTAGAGAAATTAACATTAAATTCTCTGGCAACAGCTCTGGTGGACATGTTTTTCGTCAGCATGCCAATTGCATGATCCCTCAAATCTTGAGACATCTG
This sequence comes from Oncorhynchus kisutch, assembly GCF_002021735.2. Lineage (NCBI taxonomy): Eukaryota > Metazoa > Chordata > Actinopteri > Salmoniformes > Salmonidae > Oncorhynchus > Oncorhynchus kisutch. The sequence continues at coordinate 49,844,859 of NC_034180.2, read as the reverse complement.
TGGCATTGTGTTGTGTGACAAAACTGCACATTTTAGAGTGGCCTTTTATTGTCCCTAGCACAAGGTGCACCTGTGTAATGACCATGCTGTTTAATCAGTTTCTTGATATGCCACACCTGTCAGGTGGATGAGTTCTCTTGGCATAGGAGAAAGGCTCACTAACAGGGATGTAAACACATTTTTACACAACATTTGAGAGAAAAATTCTGAGATCATTAATTTCAGCTCATGAAACATGGGACCAACACCTTACATCATGTGTTTATATTTTTGTTGTATAATGTTTTATAAGACACAATTATTTATGATACAGTACATCAATGGTGTATTATTTGTTTGGTGAGTTTCAGAACCAAACTCTATTGTGCAACAATAATTAATTCACACAATGTATGAAATGAGGAAAATAATGTTTTCTTCTTGATCTCACGGTTTGAAACAGAGATAGTATAGTAATGCTGTGATTCGTGTCGGTTCCTGACGTCTACATCCTGTTTCCTTGTGTAGGTGATGGATCCTCAGCTGGGAAGTGACCTGAGCCAGCATTGAGCAGTGACCTCCTCTCCCTTCTTGTAAAGGCACCACCCATGCCACAGGTCCACCATGCAGTACGGCCAGATCCTTCACAGGTGTGGCCCGGACGATAGCTTCCTCAACCTGAACGTGGGTGGTTTTAAGCAGCGCGTGGAGCGCAGCATCCTGCAGCGCTTCCCCAGGACCCGCCTGGGACGCCTGCTGTACTGCGTCTCCGAGGAGGCCATCCTTGAGCTCTGCGACGACTTCAGCCCCACCGACAGGGAATACTACTTTGACCGCAACCCGTGCTTCTTCCGCAATGTCCTCAACTTCTACCACACGGGCAAGATCCACCTGATGGAGGAGCTGTGCGTCTTCTCCTTCAGCCAGGAGATTGAGTACTGGGGCATCAAGGAGCTCCACCTGGACTCCTGCTGCAGCAACAAGTTTCAGGAGCAGAGACAGTTTGCAGAGGACAAGGACTGGGACCGGAGGAGCGGTGAGCAGCAGCAGCAGTTTGGGAGCATTGATTCGTCCATGGAGGAGCTCTCAACTATGGACAAGGACCTGGAGAAGTTCGAGGGTACCTGGTGCTCGGAGGTCCGCAAGAACATCTGGCTGCATCTGGAGAACCCGGGCTACTCATGTTTGGCCAAGGGGATTGCCGTGGCCTCGCTGGCTGTGGTACTAACCTCCATCGTGGCCATGTGCGTCCACAGCATGCCCGAGTTCCACCAGGTAGACCTCAACGACAAGGAGATTGAAGACCCGGTGCTGGCCATTTTCGAGGCTGTGTGCGTCATCTGCTTCTCTGTGGAGTTCCTGGTGCGGCTGGCAGTGGCTCCATGCGCCCGTAATTTCATGAGCAACGCTCTCAACATCATTGACTTTGTTTCCATCGTTCCCTTCTACGCCACACTGGCCTTTGAGACAGTGGACGAGGAGAACGAGGAACTGGAGAACGTGGGCAAGGTGGTTCAGATCCTGCGACTGATGCGAATCTTCCGCATCCTCAAGCTGGCGCGTCACTCGGTGGGACTACGCTCACTGGGTGCCACGCTAAGGCACAGCTACCACGAGGTGGGCCTCCTGATTCTCTTTCTCTCTGTGGGTATCTCCATTTTCTCTGCGCTCATCTACTTTGTGGAGAAGGAGTCAGAAGAGTCGGACATAACGACCATCCCCGTAGGCTGGTGGTGGGCCACTATTAGCATGACAACAGTGGGCTACGGGGACACCTGCCCGGTGACGGTTGTAGGGAAGCTGGTGGCCACCATATGCATCGTCTGTGGGATACTAGTGGTGGCCCTGCCCATCACCATTATCTTCAACAAATTCTCCATGTACTACCAGAGGCAAAAGGCCATGGATGCTGATCAGAGCAATAACGAGACCGACCAATGCAATAATAACGATATCAAAATCCCCGACCCCAGTCTAACATACTTTAACGTCGACAACCAGTACACCTTAAAGATGAACTCATTCATCACCAATATCTCTGTCAGGAGCAGCGTCGGCAGTGATGAGGACACGGACGCATCGAGCATCCAGGGTGGAGAGACCACTTGTATCCTGAGGGGCACTTGAGAGCTTAATTTACTTGACTTCAACCTTTTTTACTCATTGAGGAGCATACTGTAGGTCATCCACAAATGATCTTATTATTTTTTTGTTCCTTCCATGAGTAGTTCCATCTCTGCATTACAGATCTTCTCCAGGTGTTCCTTAGTCTCCCACGATTTCCTTTACCTTGTGGGTTCCATGTCGGGGAATGGAACAGTGGATGCTGTCTTTCTTACAGTGTGGCCACAGTTGAGAGCAGGGAGGTGAAATAGGGCCACCCTGTTTTCACCCGAGGCTTCTTAAAATACGCTGGGCATGGCAATAAGCACTTTATGGTTCTCAGGGTGAAAGTGAGCTGTATCTCTCCACGCTCTCCTCCTTAGAGACTATGATCCATTAGGCCTAAGAATTGGCCTGTTTTTCATCCATGACTTGAGAACCCATTTTGAAGTTGAGCAGTTTCTGTTAACATGTTTTTTTTAATCAATGTTTTTTTTCCCGTCCAATCATATGGAACGAAACAGACATTGTTTGACTGGGCACACCACGTCATTTCAACATGGATAATTAGGTCATATTTGGTTGAGACGTTGATCAATGAGATTACAAGCTATATTCACCCACTCAAAAAGACAGACAAAAAATGTGTTGCATTTCCAATGTGTGTTAGCACTATGCTTTTAGCCATCTAAATTCACAACCAATGTCTGGTTTTTCATTTATTTTTCACCCAAATGTTTATCACTGAGCTTTCAACCATTTAAAAGCACAGCAAAGTTAAAATGAGAAGACAATGTCAGATATTTGGTTTATTTAAACATCAGATTAATGTGTTATCACTGTGCTTTGTCTAATAGCAGAACCAAACAACCTGGATTGCAGTTGAGATTACAATAAAAGTACATAGTGCAAGTGATCAATGGCGTTTGAGATTCTGACAGATTATTACAGCAATGTGAAGATCTCCACTGACCTGCGGTGACCTTTGCACGCCATCTTGAACATGCACACTTTATATGATCACATAAGAAGACGTTTATAGTTACAGTAACCTCAAAATGTGGCCATGGATGTGTTACTCATGTTAAGGTTGAATGTTACATTAGTTTGTAAAACAGCCTTCATTTGAGGCTATTTGCTGTTTTACAAAAGTAATATTAAAATGTGTTTGGTTGACAACGCAAACAAATATCAACATTTGAAGGACATGTATCTCAAATCAAATCAAATGTTATTTGTCACATGCGCCAAATACAACAGGTGAAATGCCTTTCACCTTACAGTGAAATGTTTACTTACAAGTCCTTAACCAACAATGCAATTTTAAGAAAAATAAGTGTAAAGTAAAAAAAATAGATACAGTAAGTAAAAAATAATCCACTGCTGATGGCTCTATCTGAGCTACTGGTTTAGTCTGGCTTTCATTCCAGTTTGTTAGTCTGGCGTTAATTCCAGTTTGTTAGTCTGGCTTTCATTTCAGTTTGTTAGTCTGGCTTTCATTCCAGTTTGTTAGTCTGGCTTTCATTCCAGTTTGTTAGTCTGGCTTTAATTCCAGTTTGTCTACAAATGAATAATGGATACTGTATGTTGGATTCTTGTCTCCATCTCAACCAAAAATCCAAGTTAAAGAATAGGACTAAATCAAATCAAACTTTAAATGCAACTTTGATTTGATTTAATCCTATTCTTTAACTTAGAGTTTTGGTTGAGATGGAGAAGTGAATGCGACATATCAATTATTAAATTGTAGAAAAACTAGAATTAAAGCCAGACTAAGTCAGTGGCACAGATGGAACCATCCAAGCCAATATCACTAAATATCATTACACTTGAAATCAACCAGTGCTTGAAACTCTAAGCCTATTGTATTGTCTATTTTTTAGTTACATTTTCTGTTGAATTGAAACAATTGCTGTTGATGACTTTGCAAATGCTATACAGAATAGGCCTAACTAGCGTAATTTATGATATGAGTATGCTTAAAGGCTAGCTGTAGATACAGTAGATCTCCAGTAGGAGGTGCTGCACAACCTGATAGTTGATAGAACGTTGAAGATCTTGTATATTTTTAGGTTTGAGGTTTGACTATGTTGAAGTTTGAATACCTTCAAAACAAAAGTTAATGACAAAAATATAGAAATGCAACATACAAAAATGTCCAAGATTTTGCTCAATTTATGGTCATAAAAGGAAATCAGTCAATTGAAATAAAACATTAGGCCATAATCTATGGATTTCACATGACTGGGTAGGGGTGCAGCCATGGGTGGGCCTTGGAGGCCGTAGGCCCACCCACTTGGGAGCAAGGCCCACCCACTGGGGAGCCAGGCCCAGCCAATCAGAATGAGTTTTTCCCCACAAAAGGGCCTCATTACAGACAGAAATACTCCTAAGCTTTTTGTGCATATGGAACATTTCTGGTATCTTTTATTTCAGCTCATGAAACCAACACATTACATGTTTATATTTTTGTTCAGTGTATTTTCCACGTAGATTCCACATCACAATACATTGACAAACTATGTTGAAACAACGCTGATTCAACCAGGAAGAAAGTGACTGAAACAAAAGTAAAAATGTTAAAAAATCTGGCTAAATGTACTTCATGGCATGCTACTGCATTTCTGTTCTATGCTAATATTTGAAAGAGACGATTGTACGTGTGCTTTAAGGATAAAGTCAGCATAGGGGGATTGCTGTAATAAAGTATGAGCTATAATAAAGTAATATAAAGTATGACCTTTGAAATTGTACAGCTGTGGCTCGTCTTTAAGACACCATTGCTCTACTGTGGCATGCTACATACAGAGCATTCGGAAAGTATTCAGACCCCTTGACTTCTTACATTACAGCCTTATTCTAAAATGGATTAAATCATTTTTCCCCCTTCATCAATCTACACACAATACCCCATAATGACAAAGCAAATACAATAAAAAACAACCGAATATCACATTTACATAAGTATTCAGACCTTTTACTCAATACTTTGTTGAAACACTTTTGGCAGCAATTACAGCATTGAGTCTTCTTGGCTATGACGCTACAAGCTTGGCACACCTGTATTTGGAGTTTCTCCCATTCTTCTCTGCAGATCTTTTCAAGCTCTGTCAGGTTGGATGGGGAGCGTGGCTGCACAGCTATTTTCAGGTCTCTCCAGAGATGTTCAGTCGGGTTCAAGTCCGGGTTCTGGCTGGGCCACTCAAGGACGCTTCAGAGACTTGTCCCAAACCCACTCCTGCGTTGTCTTGGCTGTGTGCTTAGGGTCATTGTCCTGTTGGAAGGTGAACCTCAGTCTGGAAGGTGAGCCCCAGTCTGAGGTCTTGAGCGCTTTGGAGCAGATTTTCATCAAGGAACTCTCCGTTCATGTTTCCCTGGATCCTGACTTGATGCTGCCACCACCATGCTTCACCGTAGGGATGGTGCCAGGTTTCCTCCAGACGTGACGCTTGCCATTCAGGCCAAAGAGTTCAATATTGGTTTCATCAGACCAGAGAATCTTATTTCTCATAGTCTGTAGAGTCTTTAGGGGCCGTTTGTCAAATTCCAAGTGGGCTGTCATGTGCCTTTTACTGAGAAGTGGTTTCTAACTGGCCACTCTACCATAAAGGCCTGATTGGTGGAGTGCTGCAGAGATGGTTGTCTTTCTCCCCCGATTGCTCAGTTTGGCTGGGCGGCCAGGTCTAGGAAGAGTCTTTGTGGTTCCAAACTTCATCCATTTAAGAATAATGGAGGCCTCTATGTTCTTGGGAAACTTCAATGCGGCATACATTTTTTGATGCCCTTCCCCAGATCCGTGCCTCAACACAATCCTGTCTCGGGGCTTTAGGGACAATTCCTTGGACCTCATGGCTTGGTTTTTGCTCTGACATGCACTATCACATGTTGGATCTGATATAGACAGGTGTGTGCCTTTCCAAATCATGTCCAATCAATTGAATTTACCACAGGTGGACTCCAATCAAGTTGTGGAAACATTTAAATTTCGAGTTCCAAAGGAGTACTTATGTAAATAAGGTATTTTAGTTTTTTATTTGACTGCCTTGCCTGGTTCACCAATTACTTTGCAGACAGAGTTCAGTGTGTCAAATCGGAGGGCATGCTGTCCGGTCCTCTGGCAGTCTCTATGGGGGTGCCACAACGTTCAATTCTCGGGCCGACTCTTTTCTCTGTATATATCAATGATGTTGCTCTTGCTGCGGGCGATTCCCTGATCCACCTCTATGCAGACGACACCATTCTATATACTTTCGGCCCGTCATTGGACACTGTGCTATCTAACCTCCAAACGAGCTTCAATGCCATACAACACTCCTTCTGTGGCCTCCAACTGCTCTTAAACGCTAGTAAAACCAAATGCATGCTTTTCAACCGATCGCTGCCTGCACCCGCATGCCCGACTAGCATCACCACCCTGGATGGTTCCGACCTTGAATATGTGGACATCTATAAGTACCTAGGTGTCTGGCTAGACTGTAAACTCTCCTTCCAGACTCATATCAAACATCTCCAATCGAAAATCAAATCAAGAGTCGGCTTTCTATTCCGCAACAAAGCCTCCTTTACTCATGCCGCCAAGCTTACCCTAGTAAAACTGACTATCCTACCGACCCTCGACTTCGGCGATGTCATCTACAAAATGGCTTCCAACACTCTACTCAGCAAACTAGATGCAGTCTATCACAGTGCCATCCGTTTTGTCACTAAAGCACCTTATACCACCCACCACTGCGACTTGTATGCTCTAGTCGGCTGGCCCTCGCTACATATTCGTTGCCAGACCCACTGGCTCCAGGTCATCTACAAGTCCATGCTAGGTAAAGCTCCGCCTTATCTCAGTTCACTGGTCACGATGGCAACACCCATCCGTAGCACGCGCTCCAACAGGTGTATCTCACTGATCATCCCTAAAGCCAACACCTCATTTGGCCGCCTTTCGTTCCAGTACTCTGCTGCCTGTGACTGGAACGAATTGCAAAAATCGCTGAAGTTGGAGACTTTTATCTCCCTCACCAACTTCAAACATCAGCTATCTGAGCAGCTAACCGATCGCTGCAGCTGTACATAGTCTATTGGTAAATAGCCCACCCATTTTCACCTACCTCATCCCCATACTGTTTTTATTTATTTACTTTTCTGCTCTTTTGCACACCAATATCTCTACCTGTACATTACCATCTGATCATTTATCACTCCAGTGTTAATCTGCAAAATTGTAATTATTCGCCTACCTCCTCATGCCTTTTGCACACATTGTATATAGACTCCCCCTTTTTTTCTACTGTGTTATTGACTTGTTAATTTATTTACTCCATGTGTAACTCTGTGTTGTCTGTTCACACTGCTATGCTTTATCTTGGCCAGGTCGCAATTGTAAATGAGAACTTGTTCTCAACTAGCCTACCTGGTTAAATAAAGGTGTTCTCAACTAGCCTACCTGGTTAAATAAAGGTGTTCTCAACTAGCCTACCTGGTTAAATAAAGGTGTTCTCAACTAGCCTACCTGGTTAAATAAAGGTGTTCTCAACTAGCCTACCTGGTTAAATAAAGGTGTTCTCAACTAGCCTACCTGGTTAAATAAAGGTGTTCTCAACTAGCCTACCTGGTTAAATAAAGGTGTTCTCAACTAGCCTACCTGGTTAAATAAAGGTGTTCTCAACTAGCCTACCTGGTTAAATAAAGGTGTTCTCAACTAGCCTACCTGGTTAAATAAAGGTGTTCTCAACTAGCCTACCTGGTTAAATAAAGGTGTTCTCAACTAGCCTACCTGGTTAAATAAAGGTGTTCTCAACTGGCCTACCTGGTTAAATAAAGGTGTTCTCAACTAGCCTACCTGGTTAAATAAAGGTGTTCTCAACTAGCCTACCTGGTTAAATAAAGGTGTTCTCAACTGGCCTACCTGGTTAAATAAAGGTGTTCTCAACTAGCCTACCTGGTTAAATAAAGGTGTTCTCAACTAGCCTAGCTGGTTAAATAAAGGTGTTCTCAACTAGCCTACCTGGTTAAATAAAGGTGTTCTCAACTAGCCTACCTGGTTAAATAAAGGTGTTCTCAACTAGCCTACCTGGTTAAATAAAGGTGTTCTCAACTAGCCTACCTGGTTAAATAAAGGTGTTCTCAACTGGCCTACCTGGTTAAATAAAGGTGTTCTCAACTAGCCTACCTGGTTAAATAAAGGTGTTCTCAACTAGCCTACCTGGTTAAATAAAGGTGTTCTCAACTAGCCTACCTGGTTAAATAAAGGTGTTCTCAACTAGCCTACCTGGTTAAATAAAGGTGTTCTCAACTAGCCTACCTGGTTAAATAAAGGTGTTCTCAACTAGCCTACCTGGTTAAATAAAGGTGTTCTCAACTAGCCTACCTGGTTAAATAAAGGTGTTCTCAACTAGCCTACCTGGTTAAATAAAGGTGTTCTCAACTGGCCTACCTGGTTAAATAAAGGTGTTCTCAACTAGCCTACCTGGTTAAATAAAGGTGTTCTCAACTAGCCTACCTGGTTAAATAAAGGTGTTCTCAACTAGCCTACCTGGTTAAATAAAGGTGTTCTCAACTAGCCTACCTGGTTAAATAAAGGTGTTCTCAACTAGCCTACCTGGTTAAATAAAGGTGTTCTCAACTAGCCTACCTGGTTAAATAAAGGTGTTCTCAACTAGCCTACCTGGTTAAATAAAGGTGTTCTCAACTAGCCTACCTGGTTAAATAAAGGTGTTCTCAACTAGCCTACCTGGTTAAATAAAGGTGTTCTCAACTAGCCTACCTGGTTAAATAAAGGTGTTCTCAACTAGCCTACCTGGTTAAATAAAGGTGTTCTCAACTGGCCTACCTGGTTAAATAAAGGTGAAATAAAAAATAAAAATAAATGTGCAAAATTTTTTAAAAACCTGCTTTGTCATTGTTGGGTATTGTGTGTAGAATGATTAGGACAACATGTATTCAATCTATTTTAGAATAAGCCTGTAAGCTAACAGAATTTTTATTTTATTTTTACCTTTATTTAACCAGGCAAGTCAGTTAAGAACAAATTCTTATTTTCAATGACGGCCTAGGAACAGTGGGTTAACTGCCTGTTCAAGGGCAGAACGACAGATTTTGTACCTTGTCAGCTCGGGGATTTGAACTTGCAACCTTTCGGTTACTAGTCCAATGCTCTAACCACTAGGCTACACTGCCGCCCCGGCATGTGGGAAAGTGAAAGGGTCTGAATAGGTCTGAATACTTTCCGAACGCACTGTAACAATCAGTTTACCTATTACCTATTATAGGTCCTAAAATATTTCCCATATCAGTTAGCCATGCCAGAAAAGGCACTGCTCAGCAAGTATGACAGGCAGACATACGGAAAATGTGTTACACAGGACTGATTTCTACAACCTCTGTGAAGCTTAAGAGTTTTGAACACATTGTTCATCTACCAATTTCAACAACTTGATATTTGTTCGTCAGGTGCATAAAAATGTGCTTTGCCTGTCTATTTATCTCTCTCACTCTCTCACTCTCTCTTTCACTTCTCATCCCACCCATCTGATCTCCCAGAATGCACTCAGAGGGACGTCTCTCTCTCTCTCTCTCTCTCTTTTCTCAGATTAAGATGTGTATATCAGATCGATCAGAGAGAGAAAGGCCAAACATTGGGGCGGTCATCCAAGAATTACAGTGTAATGACCCAGACAGAAGTGCTTTCCCGAGTGCCACTGTTAATCCAATTGATTTTATTTTATTTTGGAGGCGGTCATTGATCAAAGTGTCTCTGTTCAAATCAAATTAAAAGTCTCTCAACTCAATTTCAATTGCACCTGTCGCAGCAGGTAACTCTCTACAAGTATAAAAGTAATCTGTATTTACTAGTGTCGTCTGTCAATTATGTTTTTCTCTACGCGAACGTGGCAGAAGCGGAACCACTTAAAATATTGTAATTGAGGTTGGTTTGGTATAGGAACATCCAAAATCTGTATTTCTTAGATTTTTGACAATGCTTATCACCTAGAATAGCACATTATTAGTCCATCTGAGACTTTGTCTTCAGGTCTGCTTCCCAAAACACACAAACACAACTGTTGTGATGCCTGAAAGCTCTGGTCATCAGAGTAGCTGGGCTGTATTACCCATTATTACACACAGATTGTTTGTCTTTAAAATGGAATCTGGAAGTATTCCATGAATGCAACAAAGATGGGACTTTGAAAGAAAAAGCATTAAAAGGGTTACTGTTTAGTAGGCACACACATTCACATATAGAATGTCTATGTTTTTTTGTTAGCAGATGTTTTCATATTTGTTATCCACCACAGCAAACAGTGAATACAGACCACGAGAAGCATCTACTGAAATGAGGACAAGCTAAGTCAAGCACAAACTGTTCTACACTGATGTGAACGTATATTGAAAGGACATTGGCCTTTTTTTGGGGCAGCAAACTGCAGCTGTCAGAGATGGCTAAGTAGCCTGGTGGTGAAACGGACATTCTAACAAACGTTTTACATCAGCACTGCAGAGTGTGTGTCATTCCCCTTTCGAGATATCCATGACCTGACCTTTTATTGTAGGCCCAGAAGTTGGTTGATGATTATCACAGTTACTACAGCTGTAGTAAACCGTTGTCGTCCACAATATTATAAGCCTAATCTATTCACCAATATATGTATGTAGCAGATATAATCGACAATGTCCTCATACCAGCAACACTATGTCTACTGTGACTTGTTACATTTTTACTCCTGAACTTATTTAGGTTTGCCATAACGAAGGGGTTGAATACTTATTGACTCAAGAAATTTTAGATTGAAATATTTTAATTAATTTGTGAACATTTCTTAAAAACATAATTCCACTTTGACATTATTGGGTATTGGGTGCAAGTTTCAAAATTCTCCATTTAATCCATTTAAAATTCAGGCTGTAACACAACAAAATGTGGAAAGAAAACCATTGGGTATGAATAGTTTCTGAAGGCTGGTTATAGGCAGACTTTCATATTAGACCTATACCTTAGTAGACCATATAGCAGAGGTGGGACCAAGTCATTGTTTTACAAGAAAGTATAAAGTCTTAACACTCAAGTCCCAAGTTAAGATAGGCAAGTCCGAGTCAAGTCTCAAGTCAAGACCGTCAAGTATCAAGTCAAGTCTCAAGTCCTAAATTAGAGTTTTGAGTCCTAAACAAGTCATAATGTGCCCTTCACCAAATGTATTACCATTTCATATTTTTAATATTACATTTACACAAATCATGAATGCTTTAAAAAACATCTATATATTTATTACTTTCCAAATAAACTTCATATTTCCATGGAAATACATGGGTAGCCATGGTAGCCCCCCCCCCCCCCCCGCCCCGCTATGGGGTGCAGTCGGGCGATGTAGGCTTGTACACAATCGCCCAACCTTAACACACACACACACACACACACACGGTGGGGTTACAGTAGGCTAACATATGTCAATGGTTTTAGGAACAGCAGTAACATCAGACAGGATTTAGGCTACCAACTGCCTAGCCAGTTGTAGCTCAATCGTGGGTGCAATGATCATGTTCCCACACTGACTGACTGTGTGGAGGCTCATTGATTTAACGTTAGCCTACATTATACACTAGTAAAGTAATAACATATATAGCTGTCGGCTATATTAGCCACGACTTACCATTCTTTGTGCAGCTTCAAATGTCGAACAAATTTGGAAATTGTTGCGCCTCTGTCTAATTTTCTTCCCGCATGTTTTGTAAGTTGCAATCCATTTTTTGTTGATACAGTGTAGTCTTTATGTCTGAAAATAATAATTTGGGATATCATCTTTCCAAGGGCTCCATCTGAATTCACCCGCCTACGTTCCTCTGCACTGCCACGCACAACTTTTTCCTCAGCTGGCACAATTTGATTGGCTGCTGTCCGATTCAAACTGTAATCCGTGAAATGAAGAGTTGATGCACTGCACTTTTTTTTAATAGCATCATTTTTTATATTTGGGCTTGGGGAGGGTTGGAGAGGGTTGGGGAGGGTTGGAGAGGGTTGGGGAGGGTTGGAGAGGGTTGGAGAGGGTTGGAGAGGGTTGAGGAGGGTTGGGGAGGGTTGGAGAGGGTTGGAGAGGGTTGAGGAGGGTTGGAGAGGGTTGGGGAGGGTTGAAGAGGGTTGGGGAGGGTTGGAGAGGGTTGAGGAGGGTTGGAGAGGGTTGAGGAGGCTTGGGGAGGGTATCAAGTCAGGTCGAGTCATAAGGCTCACGTCCAAGTCAAGGGTCATTGGTGTCATATTTGTGACTCGAGTCCAAGTCACGTGACTCGAGTCCACACCTCTGCCATACAGCCCATTTATCCTATTTAAAAAAGGACTGAAGAAAGAAACTGATCATTTGCTTCCATTTCAACATATTTATTAGTGAAACCAAAGTGGGTATAACATACATAAATTATATAAAAATAAACACTAAAACTTTTCAAATGTTCAAATCAAAAGGCTATTGCACAGAAAACCATGGAAACACTGGACAGCGTGTGGTTAATACATAAGATCAAGATCAGAATGATTGTTAATGCTCGACCCATAAATTAAATAAATAAGTAGCCTAGCCTACAAAACTAAAACAATCAGTTCAAATCAAAAGGCCTGATCAACATGACATCAGTGATGCAGCCACATGCTGAGTCCCCGGAACCGACATATTCAGAAGTCAACAGATGGTTTATTATGTAGTTTAAAAGCTCCGGATGAAGGCCCCCAAAAAAATCAATAAACACTTTTCAGTGAGAAAATAGAAATCCACTTTGGGTATAACATTTAAACATTTTCAAAGATGTAGCCTATGATGCGATACTCTATCATTTTAAGGAGAACCAAAACTACTTAACCTACATTTGAACATCAGCGCAGAAGTTTCAGGCATCTTCCCAATTAGGTAACCTAGTTTTGTTGTTGGCTGCTTGAAGAGAACTAGGGCCAACCACTCGCAGCCAATGCATTGTGGGAAAGTGTGCATCGAATCCTACTAGGTGGACAGCTTACACGAGTATAACATCCTGGCTTTTAAAAAACCATACTCAATTTTCTAAACGTTACAATTGCATTTTCTTTTTTGGTCTTACGTGACTTACTTACGTTGTTTCTCGCTATTCGTTGACTTCAGTAGCACGTCCCAATATCTAATTGATCAGCTGTTGTCAAAGCCAAAAATGAGTATGACATCCAGGCATTTAAAGTATACTCTATTTTCGAAATGTTACATATTATTATCTTTCCACACTCTCAAAACGGCCTACGATTAGGATGCACGTATGTGTATTCGGACACACCCACTGTGTGATACACTTTAGATTTGATTTTTTGTATTTGTAAATACAGCATTTAAACTGCATATACTCCCTTACCTAATACTGGCTGATGAGTTTGTTCTTCTGCTAGTTAGCCATTATTTAAAGCCATGAAACTGTAGAAATGATGCATCATCATCAAAATAATTTGTTCATTTCTAATGCAGAATAATCTTTATACTCATTGAGATATATATATATATATATATACACACATAGATTTGGAATCACTAGCCACTTTAGTAATGGAACACTAGTCACTTTAGTAATGGAACACTAGTCACTTTAGTAATGGAACACTAGTCACTTTAGTAATGGAACACTAGTCACTTTAGTAATGGAACACTAGTCACTTTAGTAATGGAACACTAGTCACTTTAGTAATGGAACACTAGTCACTTTAGTAATGGAACACTAGTCACTTTAGTAATGGAACACTAGTCACTTTAGTAATGGAACACTAGTCACTTTAGTAATGGAACACTAGTCACTTTAATAATGGAACACTAGCCACTTTAGTAATGGAACACTAGTCACTTTAATAATGGAACACTAGTCACTTTAGTAATGGAACACTAGTCACTTTAATAATGGAACACTAGTCACTTTAGTAATGGAACACTAGTCACTTTAGTAATGGAACACTAGTCACTTTAATAATGGAACACTAGTCACTTTAGTAATGGAACACTAGTCACTTTAATAATGGAACACTAGTCACTTTAATAATGGAACACTAGCCACTTTAGTAATGGAACACTAGTCACTTTAGTAATGGAACACTAGTCACTTTAGTAATGGAACACTAGTCACTTTAGTAATGGAACACTAGTCACTTTAGTAATGGAACACTAGTCACTTTAATAATGGAACACTAGCCACTTTAGTAATGGAACACTAGTCACTTTAATAATGGAACACTAGTCACTTTAGTAATGGAACACTAGTCACTTTAATAATGGAACACTAGTCACTTTAGTAATGGAACACTAGTCACTTTAATAATGGAACACTAGTCACTTTAGTAATGGAACACTAGTCACTTTAATAATGGAACACTAGTCACTTTAGTAATGGAACACTAGCCACTTTAGTAATGGAACACTAGCCACTTTAATAATGTTTAAACAATGTTTACATTCTGCTTTACTCATCTCATATGTATATACTATGTTCTACTCTACCATATTTTAGTCAATGCTCCTCCGACATTGCTCAATATTTATATATTTCTAAATGTCATTCTGTTACTTTTAGATTACTGTGTATTGCTGTGAACTGTTAGATACTATTGCACTGTTGGAACTAGGATCACAAGCATTTCGCTACACCAGCAATAACATCTGCTAAATATGTGTATGTGACCAAAACCATTTGATTTGATTTGATTGCACTGCAGCCAGGCTCAAATGACAAAATGTCAATAAACGACTAGCAATGTCTTGAAAGAAAAACCCATGAGAGGTCATTTTTGGCACACGAGCAACCAGAGCCCTTTTCAGCTGACTCATACCACTGCGTCTTAAGTGTTCTATGTAGTCAGTCAGTCAGTCTGTCTTTCTCAAACTTCCAGTATCCTAGAATGACTGCTTTAGATTGCCCAGTTATCTCCATTCTAAATGTTTTAGCAAATCCATGAAATTGGGCCCTGCTGCAAATAGGTATAACACATGCAAGTAATAAGGAACTATGTGTATCTATACTGTAAAAATCTGTCTAATGTAGCCAACCATGCAAATACACAGTTTTTCCAAATACCACTTGGTGTACTGTGGGACCACAAATACACCTGGAAGAAGAACAACCAGATTCTATAAGCATCTTAAAAAGGACGCCAAGTGACATGTTCACAGAGACAAAATGTCTACGTTAGTGGCTCCGAGGCGTTCCCTCGAGCTAAAGAGACGAAAAATGTCAGTCTCTCGATGTGCAAAACTGATAGAGACATACCCCAAGCGACTTACAGCTGTAATCGCAGCAAAAGGTGGCGCTACAAAGTATTAACTTAAGGGGGCTGAATAATTTTGCACGCCCAATTTTTCCGTTTTTGATTTGTTAAAAAAGTTTGAAATATCCAATAAATGTCGTTCCACTTCATGACTGTGTCCCACTTGTTGTTGATTCTTCACAAAAAAATACAGTTTTATATCTTTATGTTTGAAGCCTGAAATGTGGCAAAAGGTCGCAAAGTTCAAAGGGGCCCGAATACTTTCGCAAGGCACTGTATATATATATATATATATATATATATATATATATATATATATATATTCACCCCCCCCCACACACTTCTAAAAACAAAAGTTGCGCCCCTGAGTTCAGATGTCAAGTTGACAGCCTTTCAAAGATGCTTCCATGTGTAGCAGAAATAAATCAAGTTCAGATAAAGTTTGACAATCAAAATTCATCATACTACTGACTCCCTTATACTTCTTCCTGAAATTCACATGTCTAGTGAAGATACTCTATGGCAACATGCTCTTCTGTGTGGTATAGTTGAAATAACTTCTAGATCAGGCTGTTCAATTGCGGTCCTGGAGGGCCGAAACACTTCTGTTTTTTGTTTCTACCCAGCCTGGTCTCATAGACTAGACGTAACACAGATGACGGAACATAGATAGACGTAACATAAATGTAAATCCGAGGACACTCAAATTAGTATGATATGTTACGTTTGGTATGTTTACATAACATAGATAGTTATTTAAAGGAAACCTTCACCCACAAGTTATCTTTTGGTATTTGTTTCATTAGTCCATTGTTGACATAGTCCCAAAATGTTTTGCTTGTCAACACTCAAGATATGTAACTTACATAATACAGAAATCATCCCAGGTATGACGCAAAACGCAGCGTCTTATGATACAAAACGCAGCATCTTATGATACAAAACACAGGATCATACGATACAAAGCGCATCATACAGGGATCATTTCTGTATTTTGAATGTTACACAACTTGAAAACAGGGAATTGTATTGATTTATTGCCATCTCACTCGCTGACATCCCTTTTTATCATATGTCAGGTATTTCCTCACTTTTACAAGCGGCATGCTTGAGATATCCCCCGAATGCAATAGATTAGACATCTGGAGGTATGGCTCACAGGCTGATGGTTAAAGGTTGCGTGGTTTTATGGTTATTGGTTATCGGTTATGTCACTCAATCCAGAGGCAGTAAAGAGATTCCTAAGTGTGTTAGCTAAGACCCAAGCAGCATATACGTCAAATGACATTGAATGGCATCAATCACTTTGTCTATTACGATTGTTTGAATTGCTGAAGAATCTTGAGGCACTATTCCTGCAGATGTCTTACTGATCAAGGAAAAATGTAGTTTAATCATCAAATTGAATCTGGAATCTAATGCTAATCTAATCTAATGGCTGACTGATTACACATGCAGATGTACAGTGATGTGTGACTGTCCTAATATGGATACCACACGGCTGCACACAATTCATGTCTGTGTGTCTACCGTTACCAGAGATCTGTATATAATGATGAGATGCTCATGTCTCCTCCCTAACAATGGGAGTCATTGTCCCAAAGGCAGGAAGACAGGTTGATAAGCTTAGGTTTAAAATAAGCCCATAGAAGCACATTGGACACATTTTTGAAAGATTTTTGGCAAAAGTGAAAACTCTCGCTTCACATCTTCCTCTCTGCCTTTACTCTTGCTGTACAGATGTAGGATCTTAATTTGATCACCTTGTTGTTGTAGGAAATGTCCTGCACAGCAGAAAATGCAAACTTGTAGTATATTCAAGGTTTAAAAAGGCTTCTAAAGTTTGTAATTTCCCCTTTAACATAGACTTGATTTGCTCCAATGAAAAATGTATCAACCCCAACAATTATAATCCACACAACAATTCAAATGTCTTATTGCTGCAAGATTATTTTTATTTCTGTGAGAAACTGGTCAAATTCAGATCCTATATCTGTAGGTCCATTTGCAGTTGTCGAAAGACAACAGCCACAGAGATTTCTTCAACAATTCCAGACCTTCAAGGTCACGAGAACAATACGGACACCTCTGATTTATCCCTTGGTGGATAAAGATATCTGTCAACAAACCTTGTGAGTGGAAATAGGCCATCGATGGCTGAGAATATGATTTTGGATTTCATACGACACACGAAATTCACACCATAAATGGAAAGTTAGCTCCAACGAGGGATCATAGCCTGGTGTCATGCTGTGAGCTAGATCTCCTGTATCTATTTTCTAGAATCGCAAACAAAAAGCAATGTGAAAATCTTCTTATCTCTGCACCTAATATAACACATTTTAGTGAATCAGAACAAAATGGATGGGAATACCTCTGACTTAATCATGTGAAAAAAATGTATTACTTTTGTCAGGTCCGTCTGAAACAGAGCAGTGATCTCGTTGCCCTTGAATGGTAACTCTGTGATGAAAGTGCCCTAAAATAGGCCTGCGTGAGTTCAGTGGAAGTGTTCTTTCGATTGGCAAAACACTGTCATTCAAGTCTATAAATATTGATTGAAATTGAGCAGAAGAGGTACATCCCTTTAGTGAGTGCTGTACAAAAAAAAGAACCTCATAAATTCTTTTCACGTTTGACAATTAACATATGAGAAAATTGGTTAAAGTCCAAAACTCTGAATTAATGTAGGGAGACCAGGCCAGCTGCTGCTCCCCTACCACCCAACCCCATTGAGGGATCACCCTCACTGTCTGGCATTCATCTTTATTTACATGGGCGTCACATCACCCCCAATTCTGTTTTTTGTTTTTCTCTATTGAAAGAAAGTTCAATAGAAATTATGAAGTCATATGTGGAAATCCAGACACGCTTAAATAACTATAGGATTATATAAAAAGACTGGCAGTCCATCTGTGTAATGGCATGGTTTAATTCTACACGCCCTGACAGATATTGGATATGTAACAAAATGATAAATATATTATTACACAGTTTTATACAAAGAGCATGTTGTCCACTGTTACATGCTCAAGTGAGGGAAAGGGTGTAGAACTGACCACTATCTGGGATAATAACAGACAAAAAGAGTTAAACTGCTCAACCATTATATGACACAAACATGTAACTACACCCACAGATGGGCTATCCAAAGTCGGTTGCACACCAGCCCGGCTGAATCTAATTGCCGAAAGATGTTGGCTAGCTTACTAGCTAGTCTCGGTTAATTCCAGACACAAGACCTGGTTAGACTGTTTCAAGTTATCAAGAATGGTGAGTGACTAACTGTGTACTGTTACCTTTCAGTCAGTCATTCAGTATAACAGTCAACGACCAATCATATTCACCTGAAAAAATCCCACCCAAATGGGACAATGGATGCTGAGCCCGCCCTCGGAAACACTGCCTTCCTCGCTATAATACCAGGGCCTGTATTCATTTTCTAAATGATTTGATCTTCTGCTGGCCTGAAGTAAGAACGTGTCACGTAATTTATAAACTTTTCAAGCACACGAAGACTATGACAGTCGACTCTGACTTAGGCGTCTGTTAGTGGGGAGAGAGTACTAGTCCCCCTAGATGTTGCAAGTTTTTGTTCTTGGTGTCTGCTAAAAGCTAACTACATTCTGCTCTGCTTGAGTACTGTAGCGAATGCTTCTTTGCTTGGGAGAAAGAAATAAGAATAAGTGTCCAGTGGTAAGAGTAAATTCAAAAGGCTAACCAGCCAAGTTTGAACCTCCAACTGTGCCCTAGGATGCCAAGAGTGTGCAAAGCTGTCATCAAGGCAAAGGGTGGCTAGTTTAAAGAACCTCAAATAGAAAATCTATTTTGATTTGTTTAACACTTTTTATGGTTACTACCATATGTGGTATTTCAGAGTTTGTTTTCACTATTATCCTACAATGTAGAAAATACTCAAAATAAAGAAAAACCTATAAACTATTGTGAAGTGGAAATGTCTAGGAGCAACAACGGCTCAACCATGAAGTGGTAGGCCACACAAGCTCACAGAACGGTACCGCAGAGTGCTGAAGCAAGTAAAAATCCTCAGTCTTGGTTGCAACACTCACTACCGAGATTTTTATTTTTATTTTTTTTATTTCACCTTTATTTAACCAGGTAGGCTAGTTGAGAACAAGTTCTCATTTGCAACTGCGACCTGGCAGTAAACAATTAACAAGTTAATAACACAGTAGAAACCAAAGGGGGAGTCTATATACAATGTGTGCAAAAGGCATGAGGAGGTAGGCAAATAATTACAATTTTGCAGATTAACACTGGAGTGATGAATGATCAGATGGTCATGTACAGGTAGAGATATTGGTGTGCAAAAGAGCAGAAAAGTAAATAAATAAAAACAGTATGGGGATGAGGTAGGTGAAAAAGGGTGGGCTATTTACCAAGACTATGTACAGCTGCAGCGATCGGTTAGCTGCTCAGATAGCTGATGTTTGAAGTTGAAGTTAAGATGCAAAAGTGCCAAATTTCAGCATTTTTGACATGTCCCTCCGTGCACCCTTTGACTTCTAGGAAGATTTTAACCCACCTAACCCCCAACATTTCTCAAAGTCTTCACCATCATAGTTATTTTGTTGCTTAGATAAAGTCATTTTAAGGTCAACCCTGTTACGTGAATTGAAAAATGTAACATCTAATAGTCAAATCACAGTGTAAAAGCCGGTGAGCTGCTTCTACTCTCTTATGCCATTTTCTGTTGTTTTCAAATTGCCTCTGGAAGCAACGTCAGCACAAGTTTCATGAAATGTGTTTCTATGGCTGAGCAGCTGCACACAAGCCTAAAATCACCATGTGCAATGTCAAGTGTCAGCTGGAGTGGTGTATGACAATGCCACAACCTCAAAACAGTCACACTCCAAACTCTACTATGGCCAAGACCAAAGAGCTGTCAAAGGACACCAGAAACAAAATTGTAGACCTGCACCAGGCTGGGAAGACTGAATCTGCAATAGGTAAGCAGCTTGGTTTGAAGAAATCAACTGTGGGAGCAATTATTAGGAAATGGAAGACATACAAGACCACTGATAATCTCCCTCGATCTGGGGCTCCACGCAAGATCTCACCCCCACAAGAACGGTGAGCAAAAATCCCAGAACCTAGTGAATGACCTGCAGAGAGCTGGGACCAAAGTAACAAAGCCTACCATCAGTAACACACTACGCCGCCAGGGACTCAAATCCTGCAGTGCCAGACGTGTCCCCCTGCTTAAGCCAGTACATGTCCAGGCCCGTCTGAAGTTTGTGATAATGCAGGGTGTTGAAAGGTGCCAAAGCAGACAACCAAAAGATACACAACAACATCTGTAGAGGTGTCTGCATGGAGAGAGTCTCCTCCATGAATGGGGAAGTGGTGTATTTATCCTGGGACACACCGGGCCCAGGTGTTTCCCATGTAGCTGACGACCCTCCCAACTCCGCCCACCGGCATCCTTATAAGGAAACAAGAACAAAGAGAGAATAGTAGTTATATTCATAGCTGTACGTTTTAGCAGAGTGAAAGTACAAACGCTTCCCACGTTCAAACATACACACACACAAGAGACACCCACATCAAAGCACGCCTCCAAAACACACATCTCGTTCTAGGTCGCATTTCCTGAAGAGGATAATTGAAACCGTTCAGCCCTCCTTTAATTACAGATTGTGCACCAATATTACATTTTAAATTCCTGTTTTATTAAATTAAGTGCTCTTTAATATGTACCACATGGAGAATTCAATAAATCCAATTTTTTTCAATGAGTTAAGATGCAAAAGTGCCAAATTTCAGCATTTTGACATGTCCCTCCGTGCACCCTTTGACTTCTAGGAAGATTTTAACCCACCTAACCCCCAACATTTCTCAAAGTCTTCACCATCATAGTTATTTTGTTGCTTAGATAAAGTCATTTTAAGGTCAACCCTGTTACGTGAATTGAAAAATGTAACATCTAATAGTCAAATCACAGTGTAAAAGCCGGTGAGCTGCTTCTACTCTCTTATGCCATTTTCTGTTGTTTTGAGCGGGTGGAGAATAACAAGTCAACCCTGTTACTCATAGACAGGCTAGAAATTGTTTTTGTGAAGCTTCAATTGCCCCTCCCTGTTGCATACAACAAGCTTCCATTTCCACCGCCATGAAGGGATTTATGGCTGATTTAAGATGAAAACATCAACCCTGTTACGGTCAAACCTGTTACTTTATTTGGCACTTATAGGGATTTACTATAGGCACTTTTTATTTAACCTTGAGATTGGAAAATTTGTTTTTAATTGAGTTGGAAATGTCCTATTTATGATGTAAAAGTATGTGAAATCATGTGTTTTTTTTTACCAAGTTACATTTCTCAAAGGACACCGAATTTGTGGAATGACCCAAATACTAATGACATTTTTCCCAATAATGACAGATGGAAAACATCATTGACTTCTGAACATGCGGAAAGCATATCGTGGCTATTGTTCCCCATGCTGTGTTTGCTGTAAAAGCATTGCAAGTAGGACGTTCATCCATGCAACACCAAAATCAATTCCTCTCGAATTACCTTCCAATATCGACAACCTCTCTGTGCGCTGAGCAGATGCAGCAATGGCAATTTGTATATGTGTTTTTTTTTGCACTCCACAAGATTGAGTGAGGACTTGGAAAGATACGTGTTCAAATTAGGACAGGACGCCTGTCCTAATATGGACCCCGTACAGAGAGAGGCACAGTTTATGGCTTGATGAGTAGCAAGGTCAAGAGTATTCTCATAGCCACTCTTCTTTGTCTAATGCTGGTATAAAACACTTTGAGTCAGCACTGACAGTTGACATAATCTCTATTACTAAACATGATTTATTGTTTGTTTTTTTAAAACTGAAAACGTATTGGGTCTTCCGTTCTACCACTTTTGTTGTTTTGCCCTTGTGGCATTTTATCATTATGCATTTTTGATTCTTTCCACTTAGGCAGCATAATGCATCTCCCTAGCACTTTAAGGTTTATAAAATACTATAAATGTCTTGGCTAATGTGTTTCTCTGGGTTTGCGGTTCTCTGGCATAATGTCTCAAAGGACAGAGGATATTGTCTGGACAGAGATGAAAGCGCCATAGAATGTGAGGCTTTCAGCAAGAGAACATACCACATGGCTCTAAAAGCATTGTCAGAGGCTCGTGCCCTCCTAGAATCAATATTTGAAATGTAAGGTTATCCACTATTCAGGAAATTAGTGCTGCTCAATTTCTGGGATCCTTGTAAGCTGTAGTCAATGTCGAGAAAGTTTTGTGATTGAATAGTGACATATAAATTACAGCTTGGCTTTTGAAGATTTAATGTCAATTTGAGAATTGGACAAGGACCAAATCCATCACTCGTGCACAGCAGATTCATATGTATATTGAGCTATATATGAAGATTTTGACTCATATTATATCCGTCTGTTATTTTACCAGGTAAGTTGACTGAGAACACGTTCTCATTTGCAGCAACGACCTGAGGAATAGTTACAGGGGAGAGGAGGGGGATTAATGAGCCACTGGGGCGGCAGCGTAGCCTAGTGGTTAGAGCGTTGGACTAGTAACTGGAAGGTTGCTGACAAGGTACAAATCTGTCGTTCTGCCCCTGAACAGGCAGTTAACCCATTGTTCCCAGGCCGTCATTGAAAATAAGAATATGTTCTTAACTGACTTGCCTGGTTAAATAAAGGTAAAATAAATAAAATAAAAATAAACTTGTAAACTGGGGATTATTAGGTGACTGATGGTTTGAGGGCAAGATTGGAATTGAGCCAGGACACCGGGGTTAACACACATACTCTTACGATAAGTGCCATGGGATCTTTAATGACCTCAGAGAGTCAGGACACCCGTTTAACGTCCCATCCGAAAGACTGCACCCTACACTGCCCTGGGGCATTGTAATATTTTTTTTAGACCAGAGGAAAGAGTGCCTCCTACTGGTCTCCCATCCAGGAACTGACCAGGACCAACCCTGCTTAGCTTCAGAAGCAAGCCAGTAGTATAATGCTGCTGGTGTATATATATGTATATGTATATATGTGTGTGTATGGGATTTTTAATGAATGCCCAAAATATTATATATATATAGTATTTTGGGCATTCATTAAAAATCACACACATATACATATATATATACATATATATATATATATATATATACACACAAGCAGCATACCACTGCTGGCTTGCTTCTGAAGCTAAGCAGGGTTGGTCCTGGTCAGTATACTATAATATATATATATATATATTAGTATTTTGGGCATTCATTAAAAATCCCAGCTCAAGACTACTTTATTTAACATTTCCTTGTAGCGTGTCGTTATAACATTCTATTTACAACAGGATAGGTGTGTCTTGATGGATTCAGACTTTAGCAGGTAATAAAATAATATATACTTAAACAAAAAAATCTAAATATGCATGGATTGATTTTGGAATGTAGACCAAAGTAAACTGTGTTGTCATTTTTATTACTACTGACAGTTGAGATACAGCATCTCTCAGTTTCAAAGAGGAATTGTGAAAGACATTGATTATTATCAACAACATCCATATGCATAATACATGTTGCACAAACTTCGGCTTTTACAGAGAAATTCCTATCTTATACAACTCTCCAATGAATCAATTAAATGAGTTTGGACCTTACGTCGCCAGCTACGCTATTTAATTGTGTAATTTGTTTTTATAGAAAATGTCACATTACAGCTATATTCATGTCGTAAATTCTATGTCGTAAAACGATAGACAAACCTTCAATATAAAGTCTGTAGAACGGGTGGTGGTCTAATCCATTCTTATTTCACTGCTGGTAAATATGCAGGGCTCATT
Source organism: Oncorhynchus kisutch (assembly GCF_002021735.2). Lineage (NCBI taxonomy): Eukaryota > Metazoa > Chordata > Actinopteri > Salmoniformes > Salmonidae > Oncorhynchus > Oncorhynchus kisutch. The sequence continues at coordinate 49,820,704 of NC_034180.2, read as the reverse complement.
AGTATTTCCCTTGTCATATTCTTGAGGAAAGTAGTATGATTGGTTACTGAACGAAAGCAGGGGTGTTGGCGATATTGTCACCAAGTGATCCAGGAACAGCTGATTTATAACCCACTACTAGGGCTGTGTTTAGCGGGGTACAACCATAGAGATACAATATAATACATAACCTGAACAGACCCAGAACTTTGGGCGAATAGACCATCATTTTAAACTTGCCCAACAATTTGTACTATCAAATAGAAACATGCTATGCTTGCGAGCTGGCTCTCGGCCGAGAGACGACAGCAGAAGATACAGGCCGAACAGTAAGTCAACAGACAGTGGTGAGGGTACCCAGCCGAATCCGACGGAGAGTGGTGGTGGTACCCAGCCGAATCCAACAGAGAGTGGAGGGGGTACCCAGCCGAATCCAACAGACAGTGGTAGTGGTAGCCAGTCGAATCCGACAGAGTGGTGAGGGTACCCAGCCGAATCCGACAGAGAGTGGTGGTGGTACCCAGCCGAATCCGACAGAGAGTGGTGGTGGTACCCAGCCGAATCCGACAGAGAGTGGTGAGGGTACCCAGCCGAATCCAACAGAGAGTGGTGGTGGTACCCAGCCGAATCCGACAGAGAGTGGTGGTGGTACCCATCCGAATCCAACAGAGTGGTGGTGGTACCCAGCCGAATCCAACAGAGTGGTGGTGGTACCCAGCCGAATCCAACAGACAGTGGTGAGGGTACCCAGCCGAATCCGACGGAGAGTGGTGGTGGTACCCAGCCGAATCCGACAGAGAGTGGTGGTGGTACCCAGCCTAATCCAACAGAGAGTGGAGGGGGTACCCAGCCGAATCCAACAGACAATGGTAGTGGTAGCCAGTCGAATCCGACAGAGTGGTGAGGGTACCCAGCCGAATCCGACAGAGTGGTGAGGGTACCCAGCCGAATCCGACAGAGTGGTGGTGGTACCCAGCCGAATCCGACAGAGAGTGGTGGTGGTACCCAGCCGAATCCGACAGAGAGTGGTGGTGGTACCCAGCCGAATCCGACAGAGAGTGGTGGGGGTACCCAGCCGAATCCGACAGAGAGTGGTGGGGGTACCCAGCCGAATCCGACAGACAGTGGTGGTGGTACCCAGCCGAATCCAACAGAGAGTGGTGGGGGTACCCAGCCGAATCCGACAGACAGTGGTGGTACCCAACCAAAGAGCAGTGGGATGCTGGCATGCGAGTGTCAGCAATCGGAGATGCTGCGAGTTCCCATCAAAACAAATGTATTTATATAGGCCTTCGTACATTAGCTGATATCTCAAAGTGCTGTACAGAAACCCAGCCTAAAACCCCAAACAGCAAGCAATGCAGGTGTAGAAGCACGGTGGCTAGGAAAAACTCCCTAGAAAGGCCAAAACCTAGGAAGAAACCTAGAGAGGAAGCAGGCTATGTGGGGTGGCCAGTCCTCTTCTGGCTGTGCCGGGTGGAGATTATAACAAAACATGGCCAAGATGTTCAAATGTTCATAAATGACCAACATAGTCAAATAATAATCACAGGCAGAACAGTTGAAACTGGAGCAGCAGCACGGCCAGGTGGACTGGGGACAGCAAGGTAGTCCTGAGGCATGGTCCTAGGGATCAGGTCCTCCGAGAGAGAGAAAGAAAAGTCACACGAGAGTGCTCTGAAATCAGAATAAATAGCCAGAATGAATTTGCGAACGCAAGATGTATGCTAACTGGATAACTGTCATTCAAGTTCTTGCTAGCTAACCAAATGACACCTGAATCCCTAGCTGTGTATAGCTACCGAAAAACGATATGAGGGGAACAAGTCAGTCACTCAACCACTCCTCAAATGAGGAGCAGCTAGCAGGTCTAACTCCTGATAGCAGCTTGCTAGCTAGCTAATGTTAGGCCTCGTGTTTTTAGGTTGCTACATAAATAGATACGCTAGACTATTAGCCACGTTTTGACTGACTTGTGATCATTGCTTTTGCTAGTTTGACTGTATTGACATTCCCAGCCGGAGTTACATTGGCCAGTTTTTGTCCAGAATATTATGTAAAAGAAACTGAAAGGGTGCCAGACCAGCTGTGATTTACAACCTGATAGCAACATTTGTTGGATTACCAAGAAATGTATTGGTGAATTATATTAATCATGCATTGAACTACATCCATCTATTCTGCCAAAAATGCCTTATGTACATCATGGAACTCTGAGTCAAATAGAACCTATTTTTAAAACCTCTTACACAGTCGGTTTTATAGTTTAAACTGCAAATGTAATATTTTTTACTGATATTATGGTTGTCTGTTTCAAATCTGCAAAGTAGTTCAAATGCTGTCAGTTCCACTTTAAACTTTAGGTCACTTTGTGTGCTAAATGTGAAATGTTTTTTTTGTTGCAATTGGAAGTAATAGATGTACATTTCGATTGGGAAATGCGTAATAGTTGTGTTTTTGTATTTTTTATGATTGGGTTCTACTGGCTTATTACTGTATGTCCGAGTTCATGGACTGCTTATCCATTACCATCATGTTGTGTGTGACTGCTGTCTTTCCATCGGCCCTATGCAGTGGTGTATTGGTGCCTGGAGAACTGGGTATACTCTAATTCTGCCTGAAAGTTCCCAAACGGCCCGCCTAGCGAAGGAAAGATCCTATGTTTTTATGTGTTTAAAAAAATACAAAAAATGTCCACAACAAAGCTTAAACCACATCAATCTAATTGGGTGGGCCTGTCAGGGCCTGGCTCCCCAGTGGGTGGGCCTCTGTTGGGCGATTAGGCCTGGCTCATAGTTGAAGTTCCAATTTATCGCAAAGGTTTTCGATGAAGTTGAGGTCAGGGCTCTTTGCAGTCCAGTCAAGTTCTTCCACAACAATCTCGACAAACCATTTTTGTATGGACATTGCTTTGTGCACGGGGGCATTATCATGCTAAAACAGGAAGTGCCTTCCCCAAACTGTTTCCACAAAGCTTGAAACACAGAATCTTTTAGAATGTTATTGTATCCCGTAGCATATAGATTTCCCTTCACTGGAACTATTAAGTTCTCCAGAGAACATGGTTCCACTGCTCCAGAGTCCAATGGCGGCGAGCTTTACAACAATCCAGCCGACACTTGTTATTGCGCATGGTGATCTTAGGCTTGTGTGCGGCTGCTCAGCCATGGAATCCCATTTCAGGAAGTTCCCTACGACCAGTTCTTGTGCCGACGTTGCTTCCAGAGGCAGTTTGGAACTCTGTAGTGAGTGTTGCAACCGAGGACAGACGATTTTTACGCACTAAAGCACTCGGCGGCCCCATTCTGTGAGCTTGTGCGGCCTACCATTTCACGACTGAGCCGTTGTTGCTCCTAGACATTTCCACTTCAGAACAACAGCACTTACAATTGACCTGGGGTGGCTCTAGCAGGGCAGAAATTGTACGAACTGACTTGTTGGAAAGGTGGCATCCTATGACGGTGCTATGTTGTAAGTCACTGAGCTCTTCAGTACGGGCCGTTCTACTGCCAATGTTTGTCTATGGAGATTGCATGGCTTTGTGTTCAATTTCTTTACACCTTTCAGCAATTTGAAGGCGTGTCCACATACTTAAGCCATGTAGTGTACTGGCCACTGCTTTTAACTCAGAAACAAGTGTGAAATAATGCAGAAGGCAATCACATTGTGTAGCTACATCACATAACTTTTCCCCACCCTGGTGGGACCCGGTGGACATAGGAAAAAGAGATGTTGTATAATAAATGTCACTCTAGGTATGGTGAACAATACATTACATTTTGGTAACCTCTCTGCACTTTCCAAAACGGGACGCAAGGTCTGAGCGATAAATAATCCTCGTCCACCTGGCTGTAGTCTCTCCAGTAAGGCCATAGTTCAGTCCCCCTCCTGCCAAGTGGCTGCCTTGTCAGCATTCCTCCAGGGCCATCATGGTCACATGCTGACACATTGAGGAGCAATCTCCCTGATTAAGAGGCACGCTATATGACAGTAACAATGGGGAAATTCATCAGACAACCTCTGACTGAGGAAAAAATCTAACTCCATGCAAAGTTTTTCCCAATCGGCATATACACTGAGTGCACAAAACATTAAGAACACCTGCTCTTTCCATGACATAGACTGACCAGGTGAAAGCTATGATCCTTACTGATTTCACTTGTTAAACTCACTTCAAATCAGTGTAGATGAAGGGGAGGAGACAGGTTAACAAGGATTTTTAAGCTTTGAGTCAAAGATTGTGTATGTTTGCCATTCAGAGGGTGAATGGACAAGACAAAATATTTAAGTGCCTTTGAACGGGGTATGGTAGTAGGTGCCAGGCGCACCAATGTCAACAACTGCAACACTGCTGGGTTTTTACTCTCAACAGTTTCCCATGTGTATCAAGAATGGTCCATCATCCAATGGACATCCAGCCAACTTGACACAACTGTGGGAAGCATTGCAGTCAAAATGGGCCAGCATCCCTATTGAATGCTTTCGACACCTTGTAGAGTCCATGCACCGATCAATTGAGGCTGTTTTGAGGGTAAAAGGGGGTGTACAACTCAATATAGTAACTACAGTAAATTCTTAACAGACTAAGCAAATAGTGCATTTGTCTTTTATACTGATAAGTTCAAACAGGTGCCATTAATACAGGTAACGAGTGGAGGACAGAGGAGCGAGTGGATGACAAAGAAGTTACAGGTCTGTGAGAGCCAGAAATCTTTGTTTGTAGGTGACCAAATACTTATTTTCCCCCATAATTTGCAAATAAATAAAAAATCCTACAATGTGATTTTCTGTTTTTTTTTTCTTCTCATTTTGTCTGTCATAGTTGAAGTGTACCTATGATGAAAATGACAGGCCTCTCATCTTTTTAAGTGGGAGAACTTGCACAATTGGTGGCTGACTAAATACTTTTTTGCCCCACTGTATATCATTATACTTCCATTCATTTGTATGGGTGACCTTCAGACGAGTCCTGTGACACTTGTGGGAGTCGTAAAGCAAAACAGAAAAAAACATTGTGTTCGTAAGTGTTTGCCTCTTTCCACAGTGAGTCATATTAGTTTGTAACCCAAACGGTTCGGACTCTACAAACAGAAGTTGGCACATCAGCCTTACTGACATCCCGTGGGGCTTGTGGGGGGGAGCAAAAGGAGAGCAAAAGGAGAACACCATCGTGTTTGTGAGAGTCTCATCTTTCCATAGTTTGTAGGCAAAACCATCAGGATGCAACAGAGGTCTTCTTGAGAAGACCGATTTTTGGGATGATTTATTTCACCTTTATTTAACCAGGTAGGCCAGTTGAGAACAAGTTCCATTTACAACTGCGACCTGGCTGTCTCATGTTCAGACAAACACCGCTGTAGCTCGGCCACCTTCCACCGCAGATGCAGAAGGCCGACATCGGCGGATGTGGTGGATTGAGACACAGCCCATTCAAAAATGTATAATTGATCTCATTGATCAAATATTGCATAGAAACTATTCTAATATACTACTTGCGAACGGAATGGCAAATGTTTGTACACGTAGAAAAAGTGTGATTTATCAAACAATCCCACAATCGTCATACACACCAGTAGGAGATAACCATTGTTCTCAGCCTCAGTGCTCCTGCATGACCTTGGCTATTTGCATTTCAAAACATATATGGTCAAAATCATCTCTTTAAACCCTGTGGGGAATATACAACAGGGTACTATGATATACAATATGTATGGTATAACATATATATATATACATATATATACACACATACATACATATATATACACACATACATACATATACATATACATATACATATACATATACATATATATATATATATATATGATGATATAAACAATGGTGCAACCGGTGAAAAAAGGAAACGTATCCGAGACTGAAATAGAGGTGATAGGGTCAGAGGTTGAGTGCAACTAAAAAGGTTTTACTTGGCTCAGTTGTGGCTTGTAAAAAAATAAAACCATAGTATGAGTGTGTAGGAATTGCAGTGAATGCTGCCTCCTCCGAATGCCAGTTAGTGGCGGAAATAAAGAAAAGCTGGTCTGATCTCAAGTTAATGGCACCTTAGTAGCTCACAGGCGAGACATTGGGGCAACGGGATGGGGGCGGCCTCTCTCCTCTAGTACTACGAATTGCCGGCATCATTGGTGATCCGTTACTGTCAGGGATATTACGGGGCGTGGGGGGGGGGGGGGGGGTGACAGTGACCCCGTGTCTGACTCAAGGCCATCGTAAGTTCAGGTTGAAGGTAAGGATACAGCTTATCAATTTCATCAAATTAATATTTATATATCATGATATTCGAAAACAAATTGTTTCACATAAGTAACAAATAAGTAACTGTAGGCTACTAACGAATCAAATAACTTGACAAGGCATTGAGACAAGTTAAAAATGTCTGTTGCAGAGTGACTAGCAGAGATCTAGTGCCACCCAGGGGGTGTCAACTCATGCCAGTGCCACCCAGGGGGTGTCAACTCATGCCAGTGCCACCCAGGGGGTGTCAACTCATGCCAGTGCCACATCAAGTAGGGAGCCATGGGTGCTGACTGACAAGATCCTGAAAAAAACAAGATGACATCAATAACTCCATCCTCGAAAGGGAACAATAAATGGAATGTGATTTGCATTCCATTAAATAACACAAAGGATTCGCTAAAGAAACTGGTCACATGTGAAAATCAAATGTTCTCTTGGATGAATAAATTATCTAAACTACAATCAAGTGTGCACTTTTTAATTAATTCCTTACTTTACAGAATTAAATTATATGCTAAATGGACTTGCGGCCAATGCATTGGGAGGTGGGAGAGGTCGTAGGGTCATCAGTGGCAAATGGCAAATACATTTCAAATGTGTAGGCAACACTCACCAATAAGCCATCGCCAAGAGCTCCAACCTGCAGGCGAAGGCCAACATTGCTGTTCGGCAGAATGAACAAGTTGTGTGTTCCACCTGGCCACCACATTCAGCAGCATCACATTTCTCCTGCATATTAAGTGATTGGAAGCCTAGTTGAACTCATTTTGGGATCGTGATTTTATGGCGATGTGGTAGACGTCTATGGCTCTGATCGTATTTGGGAACCCATTGATGACAAAGAAACCCATCTTGACTTTCATTTGTTGTGCGATGGAGAAATTGGATGCAACTATTGATTTTACTGGTGATTGCATCCAAAACATTATCAATCGGCTCATCAAGGGTTGTGCTACTAATACAAGGAAACAATTTAAATGATTCATTTCACAATTTAACACATTTTCAACATATATTTATTCCCATTCTACCTTATTCCACCACTTGGCACTGTGCGTAGGCCTATGGTTATGGCTGTGCTGTAAAATGTACATTTACGCACACTCATATTTTATAAATCTCACATTTTGCATGGAAATGAACCAACGCATGGTTTACGCACAGATTTCTGCCTTTCTGATAAATGAGGCCCCAGATAGGTCTAGCTTAAACTGACAGATTTTAAATGGGGATTTGTTTTTATTTTGTCACTTAGATTGATGCGCAGGTTGCGTCAATAGACTCTTCAGCCTTAATATGAACTCATGCAGAATTAAGCATTTCTTGTAGTAAAAGGCTACACCAAATGTAGGCTAGATTTTTGACTCGGGACAGGAGTTCTCATCATCTTGAGAGAATTGTGAATGAGCAGTTCAAAACTATCTGTAGAGGTATTTGACCATAACACATGCATCCAAGCCAAACTGAAATGTTGTTTTCACAGCTTTCTATTTCCTTATAACTGGTCAAACTGAATGTTTGGAAATTTTGCTAAAATGTTTATCTTTTTAGGTCTTTGCTCTATGAAAGAAGCAAAGAGGACAGGGAAAACGTTGCAATATCAGCTAGATTGAAGCAACCATTCTATTGATTTATGACATTATTCTGCTGTGCAAGGGTGTATTTAGTCTTTTAGGCCAACATATAGGGCTTTATGAAGCTGCATGTATCTAATTATAGACATGTTGACAAAAAAGTAGTCTACTGAAATGTCAGAAATTATAAATCAGAAACGTATCTAAATCAGGCAACAAAACAAAAAAAACCTGCACCCCTTCAAATCCTTCTCCTGACTAGCATACAGCGCATTTTCTATATTAGCGGGTTAGTCTGGTGCGGATCTCAGATTTTCACTTAATCATGTATAGTTACGGGTGGTTACCGGTGGGTTATTAGCAATTGCATGCAGGCGCCAGTGAACAAACATCTGACCTGAGCACCACTAGTGGTTACTAAAATCTGATTTTAAACCTAACCACACTGCTAACCCAAATTGGTATAGCCAATTTTCACTTTGCAGCCAGCCTGTTATTTCCTGGGATTGGTATTTAAAACATGCTACCCTGGATTTATTTTAAAGCAAGCTTGTCCCTTTTCAGTGCAAATCTGTTTGTCCGCTCTCTCTCTGAAGAAGCAGTCTATTCGTCTGACTACAAAAGGAACATGGAGTTATCATTTGCTGATGTAGGAAGATTAATTATTGGCTCATTTTCTAACTTTGTCTGAACCATAGGTGGGGGTTGTCCTCCAGCCACAGTCAGGTTGTCCTCCAGCCACAGTCAGGTTGTCCTCCAGCCACAGTCAGGTTGTCCTCCAGCCACAGTCAGGTTGTCCTCCAGCCACAGTCAAAGTGAAAAACATTCCAGGGAGGCAGTAATGATTAATTTAGCTACCTGATACCTGACTTCATGGAGCAGCGCTTGGTTAGCGATTTGTTTGCAATTGAGATGAGTTACGAGCAGTGTGAATGGCAGGAGCTACTACCCACTAATGACACCGTGAGAGATGTGGATCTAGTTTTTCTTCATAATTATTGTTGGTAAAGTATGCAGTGTGACAAATGCATTAATCCTATGGTTAGAGAGTAATCACACTGCGTCTACCAGTCTCCATTCTCCTCCTGAATGTACCACATCAACATTATGCAAGCCGGTTTGATGTCTAGAAATCCTTCCCTGTTCCTTCATTTTTGGGGGGGGCCTGCCGCAATTATTGAGACACATGAGAGAGAGAGCATGGCGGCCTGCCGAAGCCGTGTTCTTTCATTATTATCCCATTATGGTTCGCAGATGGGACATAAAACAGTGATGCAATCTGAAGTGGACTGCCAAGTTGCACACCAATTCTGTGAAATAAATGTCCATTAGTGTCTTTACATGATCTGTAGCAATATTGAATCAAATGAAACATCTTGCATTTTAAAATAGATTTAGCTAGAAAAATGGAAGACACTGAATTTTTTTTGTTGTCCAGGTAGAGTATGGTCTATCATTAAAAGTAGTTACATGTACCTGTGTAGTAACCTAGTAACCCTGTAAATTACTCCATTAACAAATTAACACATCGTTCATATATTCTTCCTGTGTGTCTACCTGGTTAATGCATATCCAACAGTAACAGCTCCCATTGCTGACCATTGAAGATACAACCAGTGTATGCATTTTCCTCCAATCCAAACCACTTATTTACACAGTCTGTTGAAGTTAATGGAACTTTGTAACCTATGGCCACCCGTTAGTCTTGAAGTTGCAATTGGTCAGTTGCACTGACATTGAACAGTTCTCTGTGTCATAACAAAAAGTATTCCATGTAAGAAGCTGTGCGTTGTTGCATATGACATCATGTGTCTCGTTTCAGGAAACTAGCACGTCATTACTTTACAGGAGAGGCATTTGAACACAATTCGTTTTTTTAAATCAAAATATGTTAGTTTTTTTGTTGCAGAAATGCCTTCTGGAACGTTTGAATATTCATGCGTTTTAATATCAAACTTGTATTCCATCAGTAAATACGAATAAAATTGTTAAATTACAAGCCTAGTTGGTTTAGCCACGGAAAAAGTCAGGAACCTTCCCGCTAGTCATGATTGGCTGATAATGGATGGGCTGGACATGCCGGGAGATTAGTTTTGATTGGTCTCCCATATAGCACGCTTCTGTCTATAACGTGAGCTGCTGAGTATGTGTAGAATGTCCTTTCTACCATGCCGTTTTTGAAAGATTTAAGAGTCTAGCTACATTTCCAGATATTATACGTTTCTAATTTAGTCAGAAAGTCATTTTCATTGGAAGTTAAAGTGTACTGTTCGCTACGTAGCGAGCGTTAACTTGCTGGCTCGCTAGCTGACGTTACGTGTATGATCTGTGTAGTAATGTTATTCTAATCAGAAATCCACTTGCATTACCAGTTATAGCCTAATGTTAGCTAGCAAACATTGAACCTAGTTGGTTCTCTCTTTAACTACCTGCAAATTCATACTACAGCGATGACAATGTTTGTATTGGTAGTAGTATGAGTTGGGATTATGCCGGTTCATTGTTTGTATTGGTAGTAGTATGAGTTGGGATTATGCCGGTTCATTGTTTGGCTAGCTAACTATATGCCTAAACAAAATACTGATTATATGACCCATCAAGTTAGCCAGGTGTGTCTGGGGGTGATTACAGTCATCTATTGTATTTCATGAAAATGTGTACATGTCTGGACAGTAGTGACCCAACCACTTATTTAGACGTATCTGGGGTTGGTTATAGCATTTCCTTCACATGACCCATCAATTTAGACCAGTGTGTCAGGTACTGTATACGTCATCTAATAATTATGAAATATTTTCATCTGGACACTTTCTGGTTTTTGATATTGCTGTTATGCAAGAAACCATTTCACTGTAGCGTTTACACCTTCTGTATCATATGCATGTGACAAATACATTTAGATTTTATTACATTTAGTGTGTGTTTACGAGAGACTGTAATGTGAAGAACATGACCTGCACCAAAGTCAGATTTGGATATAGGCCAAGGACCCTGGCTAGATAAAGGGTATTTTTACCTGGAGGTTTTCCTTATTGAAATCTTTTGTTGTTTACTAAACTACTCACTATGTTCAGTACATAGCCTCACGTGAATCCTTAAAGAGATGGGTGGGGCTAAAGCTTAAGAGGGTGTGAACGATGCTGAATGGGTGTAGACAAAGAAGAGCTCTCCAGTAGGCCTACCAAAACTTGAGGGCCATTTCAAAGCTATAAGTCTATCATCTTTCAAAGCAGAATTACTTTCCCATTGTTCCTAAACTGCAGTGTATGATACACAATTTTCTAGCTCTAGGTCTCTACTTTTATCCACTGTAAAAAAATAAACTTTGTAAAAATGTTGCTACATGAGAGGCGGTCGGTCACATATATGAATGTAAAACAGTGATGTTTTGGGATGCATCATTATGTTCTGAGATGTTACTTTATCTGACTGTTGATGGTTGGCATCTCTGGACTGTTCAACTGTACCACACTGTACACTAGCCATGTGTCTGAGGAACCCTCCGCCAAAAAGCCCATTTAGAAGGCCGAAGGGGTCAACGAAAGCTGCCAATATGTAGGCAAGTCAGATTTGGCAGGGATTGCAAACTATTATGGGCTACAAAGGGATACAAAGCCGTGAGCAGCTTAGTGACGCAAGCCTACCAGAAGAGCTAAATGTCTGTTATGCATGCTTCGAGGAAAACACTGACGCATGCATGAGAACACCACCTGTTCTGGACGACTGTGTGATCACGCTCTCCGTATTCGATGTGAGCAAGACCTTTAAACAGGTCAACATTCACAAGGCTGCGAGGCCAGATGGATTACCAGGACGTGTACTCAAAGCATGCACGGACCAACTGGCAAGTGTCTTTACTGACATTTTCAACCGAGTCTCTAATACCTACATGTTTCAAGCAGACACCCGTAGTCGCTGTGCCCAAGAAAGCGAAGGTAATCTGCTGAAATTACTTCTTTCCCGTAGCACTCACGTGGGTTGAGATGAAGTGCTTTGAAAGGCTGGTCATTGCTCAAATCAATACCATCATCCCGGAAACACTAGACTAACTCCAATTCGCATACCGCCCCAACAGATCCACAGATGATGCAATCTCAATTGCACACCACACTGCCCTTTCCCACCAGGACAAAAGGAACCCCTATGTGAGAATGCTGTTCATCAACTACAGCTCAGCGTTCAACAACATAGTGCCCACAAAGCTCATCACTAAGCTAAGGACTCAGGAAATAAACAGGCTTCCAAAACAGCTTCTACCCCCAAGCCATAAGACTCCTAAACATCTAATCAAATGGCTTCCCAGACTATTGCATTGCCCCCCCCCCTCTTTTACGCTGCTGCTACTCTGTTATTATCAATGCATAGTCACTTTAATTAACTCTACCTACATGCACATTTTACCTTAACTTCTCATGACTCTCAAACCCGCATGCGGGAGAGTAACGTAGCCTCAAACAAATTAGCATACTAGAAAATATTCCTATTCATGAAAATCACAAATGAAATATATTGAGACACAGCTTAGCCTTTTGTTAATCACACTGTCATCTCAGATTTTCAAAATATGCTTTACAGCCAACACTAGACAAGCATTTGTGTAAGTTTATCATGGCATAATGCTATGGCTAGGCTCTGCTGCCAGCAGGCAACATTTTCACGAAAATAAGAAAAGCAATCAAATGAAATAATTTACCTTTGAAGAACTTCGGATGTTTTCACGCAGGAGACTCCCAGTTAGATAGCAAATGTTCCTTTTTTCCAAAAATATTATTATTGTAGGCGAAATAGCTCAGTTTGTTCTTCACGTTTGGCTGAGAAATCGACCGGAAAATGCAGTCACTACAACACCAAACTTTTTTCCAAATTAGCTCCATAATATCGACAGAAACATGGCAAACGTTGTTTAGAATTAATCCTCAAGGGTTTTTTCACATATCTATTCGATGAAATATCCGTCGGGACAATTGGTTTCTCATAAGAAGCGATTGGAAAAATGGCTACTTGTGTACTTTATGCAAGATTTTCTGCGAGAGCCGTCATGTGACCACTTGCTAAATGTGGTCCCTTACGGCTATTCTTCAACATAAATGCGTAAAAAGACATCACAATGCTGTAGACACCTTGGGGAATACGTAGAAAACGTAAGCTCATTCGTAACTCATTCACAGCCATATAAGGAGTCATTGGCATGAGGCGGTTTAAAAAAATGCAGCACTTCCTGATTGGATTTTTATCTGGGTTTCGCCTGTAACATCAGTTCTGTTGCACTCACTGAGAATATCTTTGCAGTTTTGGAAACGTCAGAGTGTTTTCTATCCAAAGCTGTCAATTATTTGCATAGTCGAGCATCTTATAGTGACAAAATATCTTGTTTAAAACAGGAAAAGTTTTTTATCCAAAAATGAAAATACTGCCCCTAGAGTCGCAACAGGTTCTTGACTAACCGCACATTGACTCTATACCAGTACCCCCTGTATAAAGCCTCTATTGTTATTGTACTGCGTCCATTTAAATTATTTCTTACTTTTATTTGTTTTTGTATTTCTGTTTTTCTTAAAACTGCATTGTTAAGGGCTTGTCAGTCATCGTTTCACTGTAAAGTCTACACATGTTGTATTTGGCGCATGTGACAAATACAATTTTATTTGATTTAAAGACAAGTACACTGAATATAGACTACCAAACACCAATTTAGACCCAATCTTCAAAGTAAGTTACTAGATAAAACATTTATTTCAGTCTGTGGTACCTGGGCCTAAGAGGACAAATTCCCCAAATTAGCTACAGCAACAGTGCCCTCTGCCTCATAGCCATGTTGCTCTTCCTAATGACCTCAACAAAATAAAAAGAACAACAAAACACCAAAAAAGTAGGAGCTGAGAGCAGCAGTCCGTAAAATAGAATGGCTTCACTCTCCAGAGAGTTTCTCAGCGGAGGTGAGCAGCTGCATTAAAAATGTATTGGCCAAAACTTCTGCTGTCTCAGAATAGTTGTGTTTCTCACCTACAGCGGTGTCAAGGGAATGGAGGATTTAATGTTTTAACATCATTGATTTCTTGCCAAAGTTTTTTGGGGAAAAAAACATCATGGTACTTACCGTATATCGAGCTGGGTCTGTTTTCCAATAAGGAGTTTTATCAACAGGAGGAGGTACAGACCTAACCAATGCCCGATTCAATTCAAATGTACACTGAATTGGTGGAAGAAGAGCTATTAGATTTAACTGGCATTCAATCAAACCTGTACTACCTGTCAATACCAAACAGGAGCTGAACTGCAGAGTAATTTTATAGTTCAGTATGTATGACTTTCACCTTTACATGCAAATGCAGCCTTTTTCTTAAATAAATATACATTTGTGGTTTACAGAAAAGGGAACTAACAAATGAGTCACTGACAACCGAAACGGAAGGGGTTTCAAACGGATTCTGAAAGACACCCATGGGGGATGTAAAGTGTTGGTCCCATGAGCTGAAATAAAATATCCCAGAAACGTTCCATACACGCAAAATGCTTATTTCTCTCAAAATGTGTGCACAAATTTGTTTACATCCCTGTTAGTGAGTATTTCTCTTTTGTCAAGATAACCTATTCACCTGACAGGTTTGGGATACCAAGAAGCTGATTAATCAGTATGGACATTACACAGGTGCACCTTGTGCTGAGGACAATAAAAGGCCACTAAAATCTGTCACAACACAATGCCACTGATGTCTCTAGTTTTAAGGGATTGTACAATCGGCATGTGGACTGCAAGAACTTCCACCAGAGCGGTTGCCAAAGAAATGTTCATTTCTCTACCATAAGCCGCCTCCAACATTGTTTTAGAGAACTTGGCAGTACGTCCAACCGGCCTCACAACCTCAGACCTCGTCTATGGCGTCATATGGACGTTGTGAACAGATTGCCCAGTGGTGGCGGTGAGGTTATGGTATGGGCAGGCATAAGCTACAAACAAACACAATTGCATTTTATCAATGGCAATTTGAATGCACAGAGATACCGTGATGAGATCCTGAGGCACATTGTCATGCCATCCATCCGCTGATATCAACTCATGTTTCAGTACGGTAATGCTCGGCCCCATGTCGCAAGGATCTGTACACAATTCCTGGAAGCTGAAAATGTCCCAGTTCTTCCATGGTCTGCATACTCACCAGATAGGTTATCCATTGAGCATGTTCGGGATGCTCTGGATCAACGTGTACGGCACGTAAAATACCTAAAAGACACCCACCATGGATACCCACGAGAATTGCCTTTAGAAAAGAGAAACAAATATAAACACCCCACAGGAGTTACACAGAATCCAGATCAAACTAAACAGAGGAGACCAGATTCAGGTTTTGTTGGCTACCTAAAGTAGAAGTGCTGAGGAGTAGCTCTCCTAACATATGTTTTTTCAAGTGGTGCACTGGGACAGCAGGTCTTAAATACAAGCTGGGCATGCACAGGTGAAACACATCCTGATTAATGAGGTGACTCCAATCAGTGCGTGCCTCACCTCACATGCTAACGTGCTAACCAACCTCGAAATGGAGAGAGAACCCAAAGCCTGTGACAATGTTTAGGTGTACACATTCCACTTCAGTGTGGGAAAATCAACCCTTAGCATAAAGAAGAATTCATAATCTTCATTAAATATTTGTCATCCCATCATGTCATGACAGCTTTATGAATATTGACATTAGGGCAGGGGTGTCAAACTCATTCCATGGAGGACCTAGTGTCTGCTGGTTTTTGTTTTTTATTTTCAATTAAGACCTAGTCAACCAGGCGAGGGGAGTTCCTTACTAATTTGTGACCTTAATTCAACAATCAAGTACAAGGAAGGAACAAAAACCTGCAGACACTCTGCCCTCCGTGGAATGAGTTTGACACGTGCATTAGGGTGACAGTGCACATACACTATATATACAAAAGTATGTGGTCACCCCTTCAAATTAGTTTATTCGACTATTTCAGCCACACCCGTTGCTGACAGGTGTATAAAATTGAGCACACAGCCATGCCATCTCCATAGACAAACATTGGCAGTAGAATGGCCTTACTGAAGAGCTCAGTGACTTTCAACGTGGCACCGTCATAGGATGCCACCGTTCCAACAAGTCATTTTGTCAAATTTCTGCCCTGCTAGAGCTGACCCAGTCAACTGTAAATGCTGTTAATAATGTGAAGTGGAAACGTCTAGGAGTAACAACGGCTCAGCTGTGAACTGGTAGGCAACACAAGCTCACAGAATGGGACCACTGAGTGCTGAAGTGCTTAAAAAAGCGTCTGTCCTCAGTTGCAACACTAACTACTGAGTTCCAAATCGCTTCTGGAAGCAACGTCAGCACAAGAACTGTTCATCTGGAACTTCATGAAATGGGTTTCTATGGCCGAGCCTAAGATCACCATGCGCAATGCCAAGTGTCGGCTGGAGTGGTGTAAAGGTCACCGACATTGGACTATGGAACAGTTCTCTGGAGTGATACATTACAATTTTCCATCTGGCAGTCTGACAGTCAAATCTGGGTTTGCGGGATGCCAGGAAAATGCTACCTGCCCCAATAAATAGTGCCAACTGTAAAGTTTGTCATGGTTCGGGCTGTCATGGTGATAAGGAGAAGACCAGTTTGTCATGGTTCGGGCTAGGCCCCTTAGTTCCAGTGAAGGGAAATCTTCACGCTACAGCATACAATGACATTCTAGATGATTCTGTGCTTCCAACAAAGTCTGTTAAAACTCCTACTGTGTTATGACCGATGAATTCTGTATATTCTCATGGAATGTATGTACTGGACGATCAGATTGAGATTTATCAGAAATAGAAGCCTTGGGGCTCTCTTCATTCTCGTTGCCGGGTGCTTGGGGATTTTTAACAGGGTAGTTAAAACAATTATAATAGACTAGGAAATGTGTCTTTCCTCTGCTTCAGTACCTGCTGTCCTCCCAATAACCATCTGCTCTTCCCGTAACAAAAGCACACCCGCACAAAAGGGATCCATTTAAACAACTGGAATGAAACTACCTAACCAGAAGTAGATGGAGAATGTTCCCTTGTGATGTATAGGGTCTTCCACCCCTATTGAAACTCTGATCACAGTAGAGTTAGAGATGGATAATGCCGAAATGACAATTCATTTGCTGAGACTTTTCTTGTGGTGAAGAAAGATGTTTGAAACAGAAGATATTTAGATCAGGCTACAATAGAAGATAGTTAGATCAGGCTACAATCATAAGAGAGTTAGATCAGGCTACAATAGAAGATAGTTAGATCAGGCTACAATAGAAGATAGTTAGATCAGGCTACAATAGAAGATAGTTAGATCAGGCTACAATAGAAGACAGTTAGATCAGGCTACAATCATAAGAGAGTTAGATCAGGCTACAATAGAAGACAGTTAGATCAGGCTACACTAGAAGACTGTTAGATCAGGCTAGAATAGAAGAGAGTTAGATCAGGCTACAATAGCTTCTGATTCAATTAATTGCAAGTCCGTCTGCCACAGCTCCCCATTCACTCCTTTAAATAAAAAAACTACCATTCTAGAATACCTAATAAATAAAGCTGTGCACAATACCCAGCTTTCCTAAGGCACTATTGTGCTATTGTTTTTACTAGATAACCACACCATGTCCAAACAGTCCAACTTATAGCAAATAAAAATTCATATCACTGCAAATCTGGGTTTGACTTTGAGGAAAACAAATTGTAAACCAAAATGAAAGCATTGCACTATATGGACTGTTGGTATTAAGTATGGAGACCACGATGTAGTAATGCATTTACCAAACCTACTGTAAATCTACCTTGATCAGGTTCATTGGAGAACTATAATATTGGGGAACCGTTGGTTTGGTTAATTCCAGGATGTTTATAAGATAATAAAGTCCTATTCGGGCGGGATAAGTTTTACTGGGGGAGCTCAGGTAATGTTATTATGTGTACGGGCACAAATCACCACATTCGTAATTTTAGTCCTTTCCGAATCTGCCATGTCAGTCATTTTTACTTGGCAGGAAGGTTATTATCCCAGCCGTAAAAACCTACTGTTTTTCAGGCACACTCCCAGGTCCTCTGATAATTCTTAACCCATGCGAATTGTCATAGCTGTGCTTTTTGAGGGATATTACAGAGTTAAGCAGGTGCTACACTCAGTCTGGGTAAAAAACATAGGAACTAATTGATGCTTAAATCAAATTGCTATACACGTAGCCTACAGATTAATAAACAGTTTTTTTCACATATGAACTTTCCTAGTGACATACATACATGAAGTGGACGATATTGTGCCAATGAATTGATAAATTGCCAAATCCGTCAGGTAATTAAATGTCTGCAGGTTATAGTTTATGGTGCCTACTTATATGCATTATTATTTAGCCTTTCTCAGAACTGAAGGTCATTAGGTCAATATTAAGCTATCCCTAGACATTTGAACTGAAGGTCATTAGACTATCCCTAGACATTTGAACTGAAGGTCAATATTAGACTATCCCTAGACATTTGAACTGAAGGTCATTAGACTATCCCTAGATATTTGAACTGAAGGTCATTAGGTCAATATTAGACTATCCCTAGACATTTGAACTGAAGGTCATTAGACTATCCCTAGATATTTGAACTGAAGGTCATTAGGTCAATATTAGACTATCCCTAGACATTTGAACTGAAGGTCATTAGACTATCCCTAGATATTTGAACTGAAGGTCATTAGGTCAATATTAGACTATCCCTAGACATTTGAACTGAAGGTCATTAGGTCAATATTAGACGATCCCTAGACATTTGAAATATTTTCACCCCCTAGAATAGCCTCCAGGCTTCCATCAAAACAGTCAATTTTGAAAAATATTACAGAGGCAGTTTGTAGAACTATTCCCGTCCAAATCGTCCACTGGGTTATAATTACATAGTCGATGTTCTAATAATACTAGTCCCATGCGAATAGGGCTTTTAAGACCACAGGCATTTTATGTTAATGAAACAGATGCTGATTACGTTCAAATTCACAGTAGCTTTTATCTAATAAAGGAGCAATCTGCGATTACTGCATTTTGGGATTTTAAATGAATGATAAAGTGCTTTCAGAATGTATTCACACCCTTGACTTTTTCCACATGTTGTTGTGTTACAGCATGAGTTTAAAATGGATTACATTTAGATGTTGTGTCAGTGGCCTACTACACAATACCCCTTCATGTCCATGTGAAATTATGTTTGTAGAAATGTTCACGAATTAATAAAACATGAAAAGATTAAATGTTTAAAAAATCCTAGATGAAAACCTGGTTCAGTCTGGTTTCCACCAGACACTGGGAGATTAATTCACATTTCAGCAGAACAATAACTTACAACACAAGGCCACATCTACACTGGAGTTGCTTAGCAAGAAGACCAATGTTCCTGAGTGGCCGAGATACAGTTTTGACTTAAATCTACTTGAAGATTAATGGAAAGACCTGAAAATGGTTGTTTAGCAATGGAGGACCATCCTACTCTGTGAATTTCACAATTAATTAGTGAAACGTTAGTTATCCTTTTTTAGATAAAACTACACTAGATATATCCACGTCACCAAATAACTGATGAAAATACACTCCTTTGCAATGAATGTCTACAGTAGCCTCAACAGTACTCTCTGGGGTAGAACCACGGTGTAGCCAGAGGACAGCTATTTTCCATTCGCCTCTGGGTACACTGACTTCAATACAAAACCTAGGAGGCTCATGGTTCCCACCCCCCATCCAATTATGATGACTTCCGGAGCTCAGAGCTCCTGCAGTATGAATTGACATGTTGCCCACCCAATCAAAGGATATGAGAATGAATGCTAGTGTTTTATGACCTACTCTGCCGATATTTTGCAGTTATGAAATAGACAACCATAATATCAGTAAAAAATATAAAATTCCCAATTTATGCTACAAAATCGACTTGATAAGAGGTTTTGAAAAGAGGTTAAATTTGACTCAACATTCCATGATGTACACTAAGGCATTGTTAGCAGAATAGATGGATGCAGTTCACTGCATGATTAATATAATTCACCAGTACATTTCTTGATAATCCAACAAATATTACTATCTGGTTGTAAATCACAGTTGGCTTCGTACATTGTTTGCTGCTTCCATTCGGCATGTACTGTTTCAGTTTCAATGACTAAATATTTTGGACAAATACCGACAAATGTAACTAAGGCTGGGAATGTCAATGAGGTCAAACTAGCAAGGGCAATGATCACAAGTCAGTCATCATGGGGCTAATAGGCTAGCGTATCTATTTATGTAGCAACCTAAAAACACGAAGCCTAACGTTAGCGAGCTGCTGGGAGGATGTCATGTCATTTGAGGAGTGGTTGAGTGAATGACCTTTTCCCCTCATTGTTTTTGGTGGCTATACATAGCTAGGGATTCAGGCATCATTTGGTTAGCAAGCAAGAACTTGAACATTTGTTATCCAGTTAGCATATCTCTTGCGTTCGAAAATTCATTCTGGCTATTTACTCTGATTTCAGAGCACTCTCATCTGAGTTTGCCAGAGCGCAGAACAACTGATGAACATATTCAGCAACACCTGCTGAATATGACCAGTGTCAGTGAACGTAGGCAAAAAAAAGTAAATAGTTGGTCAAGAACGCTCTAGATAACATGTAAATACCTTAACCAGCTCTGCTACAACTTTGCCAGTTAGCTTGGATACTTGTTTGGAACAAGAACTAATACATCATCAGGCAAGTCATCTACAATTCCCCATCGTTTATCAGTGCGATTTTGATGGGCAACAAGCTTAAAAAGTGTGAGGGTTTATCTAATGTTAATTAGTTCGATTTTAGCTCGTCTTGCTTTGGCTAGCATTAGTAGTTGATCTTGTTGTTGTTGTTGATGAGTATAACTGAGGGAGAGAGAACCTACCTGTTCATGGTTGTTTAATTAATCAATAGGACTGTAAAGTTCCCAAATGTAAGAGGACTGCTGTGAGATTTACATATTTTCAGAAATCCATTCAGGTGGCTTTTGGCGAATGCGCTATAAAGATTTAAAGTTGCGCTGTTGCACCTACCTGTAAACACACAGTCCAGTTATAGGTTAATGATGGCAGGCCTGTGTGGCAAAATACTTGTTTGCATAAATGCCTACTGTAGCTCTGATTGGCTATGGCGCACCTGTCTGCGTAGACTCCGGTCTCAGACGAGACACGTGTTTTTATTAGGCTTTATTTACTGCAGTGTCTATTCATTTCTCACTCTATATTGCTATATAATTTGCACAAATGCCTTAGTATACTTAATTCCCAAACACTTTAAGAATTTTTGAAAATGTGAAAATGACCATATCTAATTGCTCGCTTGTGAGAAAAAGGGTTTAAAAAGTGTCATTCGTCCTGGAGTGTAAATGAACAGATTTCAATCAAATTGTATCTTTCTAAAACGCTGTCAGTTTCACTTTAAATAGTTTTGAACAAATTAAAATGAATGAGACGCAGCAGAGAGAGGGAGAAAGAGCTATATTCGTTCAAATGGCTATATTTCGTTGTTTTTTGTTTACTATCACTTACTTAGTTAACTAATGCAGCTAGCTAATTTAGCCTACTCAAACACCCGGCTCAAACAGAAAGGAAGGCTATTTAAGGCTATCCAACACTGGAACTCTTCCAAGTCAAGGTAAGCTTTCGGTTTTATTAATTTATTGCCACTGGGGCCTGCCGGTGTAACTGCTAAACTGCTAGCTGTACACTGTACTGCGTAATTGTAGCAGGTTGTTGACTATGACATTAGCTAAGATGCTGACAACGATGTAGGCTGTGTGTAGCGGTTAGCGGTTATGACATGTGGTTTGGCTTGGGAAGGTTCCTTCACCTGGTCACAGACAGCTGATGTGTTGCACACTGAAGTCCACAAGCGAAGGGAAAAAGTGAGAGGAGGAGACCCCATAGATGCGAGAAGTAATTATACAACAACCAAAGGGATGACTATGAAATTGAACTGTGTGTGCGGGTGATCAGGAGTGTATTCATTCTGCTGATTTTGTTGAAAAAGGTTTCTTAAACGGAAGCAAACGGAACAAAACTGGGATAAACCTACCTGAATTTATCCAATAAAAACTCTTGTTTGCAAATGTTTGGACTAATGATTACACCCTAGGTCAGCTAGATCCAGGCAAGAGTGTGCAAGGTGGTATTGAATGTGTCACTGTCTTCATTACTCCAATTTGTCTCTCGACCTGTGCACCTATGTTATGAACTTTTAATGTTACATTGAGCTGGTTGAATGGAATATGAATGACAGTCATCCAATATGCTGTAATAGAAATAAGGCCATGCTCATTAAAAAAAATTGCATCCTCCCTAATCTAGCTGGTCTGTCATAATATAATAGAGACAGTAGATCTACCTGGTCTGTCATAATATAATAGAGACAGTAGATCTTGCTGGTCTGTCATAATATAATATAGACAGTAGATCTAGCTGGTCTGTCATAATATAATATAGACAGTAGATCTAGCTAGTCTGTCATAATACAATAGAGACAGAAGATCTAGCTGGTCTGTCATAATATAATTGAGACATAGAGACAGTAGATCTAGCTGGTCTGTCATAGTATAATAGAGACAGTAGATCTAGCTGCTCTGTCATGTTATAATAGAGACAGTAGATTTAGCTGCTCTGTCATAATATAGAGACAGTAGATGTAGCTGGTCTGTCATAATATAATAGAGACAGTAGATCTAGCTGCTCTGTCATGTCATAATATAGAGACATAGAGACAGTAGATCTAGCTGGTCTGTCATAATATAGAGACAGTAGATTTAGCTGCTCTGTCATAATATAGAGACAGTAGATGTAGCTGGTCTGTCATAATATAATAGAGACAGTAGATCTAGCTGCTCTGTCATGTCATAATATAGAGACATAGAGACAGTAGATCTAGCTGGTCTGTCATAATATAGAGACAGTAGATGTAGCTGCTCTGTCATAATATAGAGACAGTAGATCTAGCTGGTCTGTCATATTATAATAGAGACAGTAGATCTACCTGGTATGTCATAGTATAATAGAGACAGTAGATACAACTGGTCTGTCATGTTATAATAGAGACAGTAGATCTAGCTGCTCTGTCATAATATAGAGACAGTAGATGTAGCTGGTCTGTCATAATATAGAGACAGTAGATGTAGCTGGTCTGTCATAATATAATTGAGAAGCTCTTGGAGACTTACCCAGAAAGACTCACAGCTGCAATTGCTGTCGAAGGTGCTTCTACAAAGTACTGATAATGATTGGTAATGAAGTACATTAGATTTTTCTATATTTCATTTTCAACAAATTTGTAACAATTTCTAAAAACATGTTTTCACTTGGTCATTATGGGGTATTGTGTGTAGATGACACTGAGTATACAAACATTAAGAAAACCTGCTCTTTCCATGACATAGACTGACCAGGTGAAAGCTATGATCCCTTATTGATGTCACGTGTTAAATCCACTTCAACAATTGTATATGAAGGGGAGGAGACAGGTGAAAGAAGGATTGTTAAGCCTTGAGACACTGTAGACATTCATTTTGTATGTGTGCCATTCAGAGGGTGAATGGCCAAGACAAAAGATTTAAGTGCTTTTGAACAGCGTATGGTAGGAGGTGCCATACGCACTGGTTTGTGCTGGGTTTTTCCACACTCAGTAGTTTCCCCGTGTGTATCAATATTGGTCCAATACCCAAAGGACTTCCAGCAAACTGGACACAACTGTGGGAAGCATTGGGGTCAACATGGACCAGCATCCCTGTGGAATGCTTTTCGACACCTTGTACAGTCCATGCCCCCGATGAATTGAGGCTGTTCGCAGGACAAAAGTGAAGTGCAACTCAATATTAGGAAGGTGTTCCTAATGTTTGTTTTACCCCCAGCAGAACCCAAAATATAAGATTGAAGACAAACAAAGGAGTAAAACAATGTAATTGTAAACAAACACAGTATAACCACAAACATGGTTCAAACTATAATTTTGATAGCTATGTGTAACGGTCTTCCTGTTGTGAAGGAGAGTCGGACCAAAATGCAGCGTTGTGATGATTCATGTTATTTTAATGAAGGGAAAAACTATATATGAAATAAACTACAAAATAATGAAATGTGAAAACCTAAACAGTCCTATCTGGTGCAAACACAGAGACAGGAACAATCACCCACAAACACAGTGAAACCCAGGCTACCTAAATATGGTTCCCAATCAGAGACAATGACTAACACCTGCCTCTGATTGAGAACCATATCAGGCCAGACTTAGAAATAGACAAACTAGACATGAAACATAGAATGCCCACTCAGCTCACACCCAGGGTGTGACACTATGGATGCAAGCATTGACCATTCATGACTTTATACATTTGAAATTGGTTACATTTCTCCAGCCCCATCCTTCAAATATTGACCAAATCAGTGGCTTTATTGTTGGAACAGCAGACTTCCCCTTTAAGGGAACGATGTGTTCAGTCCAATTTCAATGTTCAGCATCTAGAGTCTATGTTTAAGCCCAACAGCAGCCACAATACATAGTTTAGGAAAGAACAATCTGAACGAACAGCACTCTGTCTTTAAGGGGAGGCAGTTGTCTCTTTGTTTACCTGCTGACTTGCAGATACAGGAAAATCCACACAGGAAAGTCACAATACAACGAATGTCAAACATTACAAACATCCATCAGCTTTAGTCACATCAGTTTCTAGACAACTCTTGTCCAGACGTCAAGGACATGTCTAGTTACTGTAGGTTCTTAACAATGGTCAAAGCCATCAATACTATGTTTACATGTACTCTTCTGCCTGTTAAACTAATAACATGGTAATAAGTTGAGTCCACCTTGGTGGGACCGGTGGAATTCTGGTGGTATCTCTGCTTTTCAACGGTTCACGGTGTGGGGCCTTTGTCCGCAAGAACAATTCTTGAAATAGAGGGAAATATAACAGTATGTGTTCTACTGCCTCTTCACCGGGCTTTGTGGTACAGGTGGTCGAGCACTTGTATCTGCTCTGCAGGATTAAACATACCCTCCCCCCACAACTGTTCACTCTCCCACATCACAAATATCAAAGCATGCTAATTAGTCTTTGGAAATCCTCCGGAGTCTGAATTGGTCCCTGTGAGAACTGCCAACACAATAGAAGATTACTTAAAAGATGTCACAGGAGATTAAACTGTTACAGTAGATAATTGTGTTTATCACAATTTTTTCAATTATTTATTCAATGACATGACTGATGTATTTATTGTAGGCTTAAGCTTAAATCAATGGGTGGCTGCAGTTTACAGTGAAAGAAAGGGATTTCACAGTAAAAGTATTACAATAGTTTATTTGGATACTTATCTCTGCTGCATGGGCCATTGTAGGAATGTGCTGAGATAGCGCTTTTCAATTTAGACTATCATCCTGTTCTTTTAGGGGAACCAGTGCTTCTGGAATCCCTTAATAGTTTGACTTCCTACAACATACCCTGTTTGGGGGAAAAAAACTACGTATATTTGTGTCTCGTTTCAGAAAACTAGGTTGTATGTTGCACGTCCATACTTCACAGGAGAGGCATTTGAACGTAAACTTTTTATTTTTATTTAAACAAAATGTGTTTGTTTTTTTGCGGAAATGCGTTCTGGAACATGTGAACTTTCATGTGCCTTAATAACAAACATGTATGCCATCTGTAAATACAAATAAAATGGTTAAATTAAGAGACTAGTTGGTTCAGCCATGGAAAAAGTGAGCACCCTTCCCGGTAGTCATGACTGGCTGAGATAATGAGTGGGCTGGACATGCAGAAAGATGAGTTTGGAAAGGTCTGCCATGTATCACGCTTCTGTCTATAACATGAGCTGGGCAGTATGTGTAGGTAATCTTTTCTTACGCTGCTTTAAAAAAAAAAGATATCACGTAGTAGAACTGCATAAGTGTTGCTCTCCACTTTCTGGAGGACCGAGTTTTGAAATCAGTGGAATTAGACTATGATAGCTAAGGAGATGGAGAAAATTCTGGTGTTTCATTCCAAATACACTATCGGT
Organism: Oncorhynchus kisutch; assembly: GCF_002021735.2. NCBI lineage: Eukaryota > Metazoa > Chordata > Actinopteri > Salmoniformes > Salmonidae > Oncorhynchus > Oncorhynchus kisutch. The sequence goes on along the minus strand of NC_034180.2, from coordinate 49,794,856 downwards.
CAAAAGTTTTAGAACACCTACTAATTCAAAGGTTTTTCTTTATTTTTACTATTTTCTACTTTGTAGAATAATAGTGAACACATCAAAACTATGGAAATAACACGTGTTAAACGAATCAAAATATATTGTATATTTGAGATTCTTCAAAGTAGCCACCCTTTGCCTTGATGATAGCTTTGCACACTCTTTACATGATTGGACGCATCAATGGACAGGGACACAAATTCAACCTGGACTAGGTCCTGTGTTACCAAAGTAGTTGCCCATGGTGCTAACACGTTACTCACTATGGCGTCACATTTTGTCCTTGCACATATAAACTTTGGCCCATAAAGCTTCTGTGTCAGTTATGCTGTGCAGTCCATAGATCTGTAACTATGATTGTGTTCTATAGTGTGGTATACAAAGACACCCTCCTGCACAGCTAAATCATGTTCTTCTTGGGAAGTGTCTACCTTCTTGAAGAATGTGGTGACAGAAGGCATACCAACACGGCCAATCAGACAGGCTTTATGCCTTTTTTTTGTCTGTACATGTTCTACCACTGCCGTTCGTTCTTCCCCCGCTGCCAATTGAAAAAGAGGAAGAACCATTCTATCGTCTTGACCTGAGCGTATAAATGGAAATTCTTTCATCATGTTGTCATTAAAATGTCTTTTACCGTTTCTTGGAAAGAGCCATTGTGCCTCCTCTGTCTGCTCTTCTTCAGTCTCTTTGTGTCACTCTTCTTACTCTCTCCTCTTTTCTTCTCCTCCAATCTCTCTCCTCCTCTTTTCTTCTCCTCCAATCTCTCTCCTCTTTCTTCTCCAATCTCTCTCCTCTTTTTTTCTCCTCCAATCTCTCTCCTCCTCTTTTCTTCTCCTCCAATCTCTCTCCTCCTCTTTTCTTCTCCTCCAATCTCTCTCCTCCTCTTTCCTTCTCCTCCAATCTCTCTCCTCCTCTTTTCTTCTCCTCCAATCGCTCTCCTCTTTTCTTCTCCTCCAATCTCTCTCCTCCTCTTTCCTTCTCCTCCAATCTCTCTCCTCCTCTTTTCTTCTCCTCCAATCTCTCTCCTCCTCTTTTCTTCTCCTCCAATCTCTCTCCTCCTCTTTTCTTCTCCTCCAATCTCTCCTCTTTTCTTTTCTTCTCCTCCAATCTCCCCTCTTTTCTTCTCCTCCAATATCTTCTCTTCTCCTCCAATCTCTCTCCTCCTCTTTTCTTCTCCTCCAATCTCTCCTATTTTCTTCTCCTCCAATCTCTCCTCTTTTCTTCTCCTCCAATCTCTCTCCTCCTCTTTTCTTTTCTACCAATCTCTCTCCTCCTCTTTCCTTCTCCTCCAATCTCTCCTCTTTTCTTCTCCTCCAATCTCTCTCCTCCTCTTTTCTTCTCCTCCAATCTCTCCTCTTGTCTTCTCCTCCAATCTCTCCTCTTTTCTTCTCCTCCAATCTCTCCTCTTTTCTTCTCCTCCAATCTCTCCTCTTTTCTTCTCCTCCAATCTCTCCTCTTTTCTTCTCCTCCAATCTCTCCTCTTTTCTCCTCCTCGTGTCTTCTCCTCCAATCTTTCTCTTCCTCGTGTCTTCTCCTCCAATCTCTCCTCTTGTCTTCACTCGTATTCCTTCTCTTTCTTCTTTTCCTTCTCTTAACCTTTCCACTTCACTCTTTTTACTCCCTTCATTTCTTTCTCACTCTCTTCTCCTTTCTCTCCAACCTTTAATACTAAATAGTAGACTATTAGATAAAATAATTTGGTTATTAACAGATTCCCATTGCTTGCCTCCTTTTTGTATTTGATCTCAAAAACATTATTTGGAATAATAAATTGGCAGGCTCTGTAATCATATCTTTACCTTTCCTCCTCTATCTGTTGTCTACATAGCTAAAGTTAGCTGGCATAACCTATTTATAACCTTTTAGAGCAGATCATCTATTTATATAATAAGTTGTGACATTATAACATCACTAGCTAGTTTCTCAAATGATTGTAACTTACCTGGGTGGAAAATACATTTGTTGTGATGCTGTGGATTCACTTGAGACTTGCTAGCTTCTAGCCGAGTTTTCCACAGCAGTTTTCTCTAAAACTAGTTAGAGCAAGTAGTTAGTGGAATAAGAAGAGTGAATGAAGCTGCTATAGCGAGCAGCCCCCTCTGTTGGCCAAAACAAGCACAACGCGATTGAGACGTCAACCAGTAGGCTCTGCTGCCTGGTATTTCTTGCCACGTAAAATATTATTTCACTGCTTCATTGCTGTCTGTTTTTAACGCACAGTTAAAAATGGGGACATTTCCGGGGACAGCTCCAGCTGGGGACAGGTCACCAAAAACGGGGACTGTCCCAGGAAAACAGGAACGTCTGGTCACCCTAAGCTAGCTGGACTATCTTACCCAGTCGATAGCTAGAGGGAATTTACCAGCTAGTACGTCTTATCAACAGTTGCAGTGACATTCTATTCTAAATTCTAAATGGATGCTTGTATAGTGGAGTCTTTTGATAAGACATGTAGCCAGCTAGCTAGCTAAACAACGGACCATAATCATGTTACTACCTCCATGAATCTCCAGGTAGCTAACCAACCAGGTTCTATGGCTATAAATAGTCAAGCAAATGTGTCTGATATACGAAGAATAATATCATACACATAATCTTAGCTAGCAACCCAGCCAGCTAACGTTAGCTAGCTAACAGTACATTTGAAATGAAACCACTTTCTGTCCAAATTTAAAATGTGTAATATCTGAAAATGTAGCTAGCTAGACTCGAACAAAAGGAACATTTATTGAATAAATGAATGTCTTCTGAGTGCAAACATGTCACGTTCTGACCTTAGTTCTTTTATTTATGTCTTTGTTTTAGTATGGTCAGGGCGTGAGTTGGGTGGGTTGTCTATGTTCCATTTTCTATGTTGTGTTTGCGTTTAGCCTGGTATGGTTCTCAATCAGAGGCAGGTGACGTTAGTTGTCTCTTGATTGAGAATCATACTTAGGTAGCCTTTTCCTAATTGTGTTTTGTGGGTGTTTATTTTCTGTTCTGTGTTTTATTTCACAGTTCGGAACTGTTCATTTGTCGTTTTATTGTTTTTGTTTCAGTGTTCACTATTCATATTACAAATCAAGATGAACACTTACCACACTGCGCTTTGCTACTCTCCTTCATACGACGACCGTTACAAAACATATGAAGATCATCAAAGGTAGGAGCGGCAGGGTAGCCTAGTGGTTAGAGCGTTGGACTAGTAACCGGAAGGTTGCAAGTTCAAACCCCCGAGCTGACAAGGTACAAATCTGTCGTTCTGCCCCTGAACAGGCAGTTAACCCACTGTTCCTAGGCCGTCATTGAAAATAAGAATCTGTTCTTAACTGACTTGCCTAGTTAAATAAAGGTCAAATAAATTTAAAAAAAAAGTAATTAATTTGATCTCTATTTCTGACTTGTGTGACTCTTCTACTTGGCTGGTTACTGTTTGTAATGATTTGTCTACTGGGCTATGTTCTCAAATAATTGAAATCTGACACTGTGGTTGGATTCACAAGAAGTTCATCTTTAAACCAACTAGTTATGTCTTGGCGCTCTGCAATCTCACTGGATTTTGGCCAGAAAGGTTAAGGCAAATTAAAGTTCACATGATCGAAAAGGCATTTCTGCCAAAAAATGCATTTTGATAAAAACATATTTTTTTAACTTTCAAACGGCTCTCCTGTGAAGTCGTGACTTGCGACATACGCCTTTTCTGAATTGGGTCACATTTGTGTCTGGAAGTAGTTAGCAAGCTAGCCAACGTTAGCCAGTTTCTTCGGGTGCTTGACCGCTGTTGTTAGGTCAGAACGCTATGATCAACCCTACTCCTTTGTCAGAGAATACACAGGGAGCTTTGAACGCCCCGGAATGCTCTGAATTTATGAACGGACAATCTGACAACGCTCTGAGTTTACGAATACCCAGAGCACACTCTGACACTCCAGATTAAATTTAAGAACAGACCCGTAGTCTAAACCAGCCTTTGGTCTTGAAATCTTTGGTTGTTTAGTACATAGCCTCACATTTGAATCCCTAAAGAGATGGGTTGGACTAAGGTTTAAGAGGGTGTGAACGATGTTGAATGGGTGTAGACAAAGAAGAGCTTTCCAGTAGTTGTACAAAACATTCAAGGGCCATTTTCTCAAAATTGAGGTTACAATTTTAGCAACTTTCAAAGCAGAATTCCTTGCCATTGTTCCTCAACTGTAGTGTATGATATACCATTTTATAGCTCCGTGTCTACTTTTATCCAATGTAAAAAACACAATTTAAAATGTTGCTACATAAGACCGAATCGAGCCGGTCAGTCATATTTCAGGAATAGTCTGACCCAAAAAAATGAATTTCAATCGTTTTGTTTTAGGTCAGGGACAGGCCACCTTAACAGTTTACATTGTCCCTCAGAACTACAAAGTGCTCAATAATGCAGGAGACTGGTTTAAATGCACACTCACTGATTTCGAGAATCCCACCTCTTCACAGATCATACAGTAGATAAGTCAACCACCGACCATGGTCCCCTCTAGATCATCAAATTCTCTGACTGATCCGATCACAAACAGGATAGATTTAAAAAAAAATCACAATCATATTATATCTGTCTGAATGTATATTTGGCCTGGAGTCTGAATGTCAGAATTACAGTATTTCACATTATGAAATTACAGAAATTAATGTAAATCTTCGTAATAACGCTGACCTGAAATGAATGTGCATTTTATTGTTCCACATTAATCTGTTTAGTTAGGTGCCGAATTCCCTTAATTCCAGAGGTAGGCTATTTCGAAGAGCTTAGAAGTGAATAAAAACCCTACTTCAAAATAATCGCATGCAATATAATGAAGATAAAATACATGAAATGGTCCCTAAAGTTCCATTCATAATGTCCATTGAAATAGCCTCTGATAAGACCGTCGTGACTCATTAAATGCTGTCTCAGTGATAGTCTGGGCCTGGGAAAGGCTCATCCTGGACATACTGTACCAGAGCATCTGCCTGTCTCATTTGTCATTAAGATTAGAAAGATAATAAAAAGCTGATAGAATAATTGAGCTGAGAGTACTGATGGACATCTCTTCTGGAGGAGATTCACTGTCAGACACCTCATTGTTCACCAACTGCTTAGGGATGTGAACATAAAGTTCAATTCCATTTCACTTTCATTTCTCTGGGACGCCTCACAAAAATAGTCAGGTCACGTCAGGATTTACAAGGCGCAACAATCTTGACAAAGTAAAGGGGAAAGAGATGAGGACAAACTTTTACAGGAATTTGTGGGCCTGTCTTTTGTGTCACCAATCCTTTGTAAAGTTGGAAGCAATTTGTTTTGAAAACCCAACTTGTTAATGGAGTTATTGGATGTAATTGAGGTTTGAGGGGAAAGACCTCCCCTACACTCTAATCATTGGCTGTATATACAAACCTGAACTACTGTAGCTGTTCCCCCTTGTGCAAATGCATTACATAGCACAACTGTCAATCAAAAGACCAGACTTAAGGAAGAGTCGAACTGCACATCAATATCAGACTACAACCTCCAACCTGTATGTTGCAAGCCCCCATATAGCCTCACCTAAGTGTCCAAGATGTCCCCTTCTCTTTGGCCTTCTGTGGCCTTGATGGCTATCAGTGTACCTTTTTCAAAAATGAGTCTTTCAGATGTCATGTTTAATGTAAACCATGACGTTACAATTGTAGGTGCTCACACACAGTCCTCCTGATATGACAGAATGATTGCATCAATTTAGATGAACTTTTTTCAGCTTCATTTTTTTTTTTAAATGCAGAGAAAAACGTTCGATACTACAGGAAATTGTGGATTATGTAACAGTTGTGCTTTTTCGAAGAAAATGTGGTTTCATATTTCTTGTCATCTTCAGAAAAAGTGACTTTTAATATTTCAGAATGTACCGTTCTACAGTTGTCTGGTTTCTTTGCTGAGGTCTCTATGGCTATATGCTTGCAGCACACGCTGAAAGAACACTAAAACATCAAGAGTAAACATGTCAGAACCCGATGAGTGTGTGTTTAGAGATAACCGTGGCCCTTAAAGTAAAAAGCTACTCCTATATTCCCATTTTTGATGTGCTTCGAAAGTATTGCTCTCATGAGGATGTATGAGATCATATACAGACACAGAACATTTAGGATAGAGAGGAGTAAGTTCAAGTGATGGACTGTACTTTCAGGAGCATCAATTCTTTGCAGCTCATCCTAATGCTTTTTGGCAATATTTTTTACGAGGATGAGTTTGAAGTGGTAAACACACATCAATATCCAGCCACAACCTCCAACCTGCCTGCTTCAAGTGCAACATACAGTAGTTGCCACACCTCAGTGGCAAAAGGTGGTTCAACACCTAGCTGTCATGATCGGCCGCTTCTCTTTTATGGCAGGTTCAGTTGGATCTGCCCTTCAATCTACTTCCTGAGTGTCCATCATCCTTGAAAACAAAGTAGTAGTGGGGGATCTCAGATGCTGTCCTGATATATTTGTGACTCTATTTGAGCTCCTCTATGTCCATCACTGAAAGAACCCCTAAGATATGGTAAAGACATTTGACTTTGTTAAAAAAGTGTTGCTCAAATGAGTAGTGAGAAACTAAAACTGAAAGAAATAAGTTTTAAAAAAGAAGTATATATTCATCACGTGAATACATTCAGTTTATCGTCATTGTTGAAAATGGTTTCAGTCCATTCAGTCCTGTCCATCTTCTGCCATCTCCATTACCTGTGTCATCTTACCTTCCTGCCTTTGGGAGGCTGTGTGCGGTTAGTGAAGGTGGCTCTAGAGGCCCCCGGGCAGACATTATGGGCCCTCAGCCTGGGACCGAAGCACCCAGGGGACTGGCTCAGGGCCTATTATTCCCGTCTGTGAGAGGAATTTCCTCTCCATGGACAATGAAGTGTGGAGTAGCTTTAAGAGATGCCAGTCACATCAGATAGCCATGATGATTATGTTTGACATTATCAGGTGACCCCTGACCTACTCTCGGCTAACCCAGAACTAGTCTTCCATAACTGGTCAGATACTCAATTAAGTTCTGGGTCCATACATGTTAAGAGAAGGATGTTGATATAATTCATGAAATTAGGAAACGTGTTTGTTTTGTTTCTGTAGCTAGCCTGGCTGTCTAGCAACAGTAGCTGAGACTGAAGAGATGAGAGAACGTTTTTTCTGACTGAAGCGCGTAACATCTGACAGTGACACAGTGCCCCCCTGTGGAGTGAAGCTACAACTAGATCCTGTTTAAAATGGGCAATGTTGAGGTGGTAGAACTGTCCAAATGAAATGAATCATAGAGGCCTTATAACCTATTCCATCCTACAGGTAAATATGCTTGGATCATGTTTGTTATTTCCATATAGGCCATGTAACTATTTGTTAAAAAAATTACAAATTAAACTGCCCATTATTTATTTGTATTATTCTTTGAGCTACTTAATTTTTCTATTGTTGTTGCCATTTTGTGCCAGAACGCTCACCACACATCAGCTATCAGGTAGAGCAGTGAGGAGTGATATTTACAGTGGAAAGTATTCAGACCCCTTGACTTTCCCCACATTTTGTTACGTTACAGCCTTAATATAAAATGGATGAAATCGTTTCCTCCCTCATCAATCTAACACAGTAGAATAACCAATAATGACAGAGCAAAACCTGGTTTGTAGAAATGTTTGCTAATTTATTAAAAATATAAAACTGAAATATCACATTTATGTAACTATTCAGACCCTTTACTCAGTACTTTGTTGAAGCACCTTTGGCAACGATTACAGCCTCGAGTCTTCTTGGGTATGACGCTACAAGCTTGGCACACATGTATTTGGGGAGTTTCTCCCATTCTCCTCTACTGATCCTCTCAAGCTCTGTCAGGTTGGATGGGGAAAGTTCGATCGGGTTCAAGTCCGGGCTCTGGCTGAGCCACTCAAGGACATTGAAAAATCGAATCAAATCAAATGTTATTGGTCACGTACACATATTTAGCAGATGTTATTGTGGGTGTAGTGAAATGCTCGTGTTCCTAGCTCCAACAGCGCAGTAGTATCTAACAATTCACAACAATACACACAAATCGAAATGTAAAATAATGTACATAATAAATATACATTAGGACAAGCAATGTCGGAGTGGCATTGACTAAAATACAGTAGAATAGAATACAATATTTACATATGAGATGAGTAAAGCAGTATGTAGACATGATTACAATGACTAGTGATTCCATGTATATTTATATACTTTAGGGCAGTAGTCTCTAAGGTGCAGGGTTGAGAAACCAAGAATTGTCCCAAAGCCACTCCTGTGTTGTCTTGGCTGTGTGCTTAGGGTCGTTGTCCTGTTTGATGGTGAACCTTTGCCCCAGTCTGAGTTCCTGTGCGCTCTGGAACAGGTTTTCATCAAGGACCTTCTGTACTTTATGCCGTTCATCTTTCCCTCGATCCTGACTAGTTTCCCAGTCCTTGCCGCTGAAAAACATCCCCACAGCATGATGCTGCCACCGCCATGCTTCACCGTAGGCTCTGGCTGGGTCACTCAAGGACATTGAAAAATCAAATCAAATGTTATTGGTCACATAGACATATTTAGCAGATGTTATTGTGTGTGTAGTGAAATGCTTGTGGTCCTAGCTCTAACAGCGCAGGGATGGTGAAAAGAGTAAATATTTTCATCAGACCAGATCATCTTGTTTCTTATGGTCTGAGAGTCCTTTAGATGCCCTTTGGCAAACTCCAAGCGGGCTGTTGTGCCTTTTACTGAGGAGTGGCTTCCGTCTGGCCACTCTAACATAAAGGCCCTTTAGAGTGGGCCTGGTAGTGTGGTGGAGTGCTGCAGAGATTGTTGTTGTTCTGGAAGGGTCTCCCATCTACACAGAGGAACTCTGGAGCTCTGTCAGATTGACCATCGGGTTCTTGGTTTCCACCCTGATCAAGGCCCTTCTACCCCGATTACTCAGTTTGGGTGGGTGGCCAACTCTAGGAAGAGTCTTTGTGGTTCCAAACTTCTTCCATTTAAGAATGATGGAGGCCACTTGTGTTCTTGGGGACCTTCAATGCTGCAGAAATGTTTTGGTACCCCAGATATGTGCGTTGACACAATCCTGTCTTAGAGCTTTACAGCCAATTTCTTTGACCTCATGGCTTGTTTTTTTTCTTTCTCTGTGGGACCTTATATAGACAGGTGTGTGCCTTTCCAAATCATGTCCAATCAATTGAGTTTACCACAGGTGGACTCCAATGAAGTTGTAGAAACATCTCAAGGATGATCAATGGAAACAGGATGCACCTGAGCTCAATTTAAAGTCTCAATAGCAAAAAGGTCTAAATACTTATGTAAAAAGGTATATAAGTAATTTTTATATTTTATAAATTTGCAAACATCAACAACAAAACAATTCTGCTTTGTCATTATGGGCAGTGGCGATTTTAGCATGTACATTTCTTTTCACGTATGCATGTCAGCACAGCACAGTACAACACTATCCATCAGTTTGATTAAGACATTAATGAACGAGCTAGGACAGACGTTGTCAATATATCTATTTGTTCAGCACTTTTGAAATGTACAGCGACAGAATTCAGAACATGGGCCGTTCTTACAGTATTCTCCCTGTACACTAACAGCGTACGACACAACATACACTTAGTATTACTTTCTTATCTACAGTATACACATCTCCCTGTCATATTACGTCATTTATGCAGCAGCATACAATACATGTTTGTACTCACCTTGTTGTGCTCACTTCCTTCCAAACCATTCGTTGTTGAATCTGTGACTTCCAACTTGTTGTGTAATGTTTATGTCCAATGGCTGATGAGCACCGATACGTGTTATCTTTAAAATCTCTTTATTATTAATCTTAATATGACAAGGATTGAAAAGGATTTACCAGTAGATTATCGACTTGATTCATGATGATGATGATTGCTAGCTAAGATTTAGAAAATATGATGTTGACATGATCAGTCCAATTGAAGCTACTGTAGATATAACGTGATTTGACGACATTTTATCTGTGGCCAATGACCTTGAGCCTTCTTGGATGGGCACTTATAAAATATCTATCTCTATGTCAATACCCAAAGGGCTCGAATTCTTGAGGTCTCCTCTTTGACTTCGCAGTGACGTAGTTTCCCCATGAGTGACAGAACACTGAGCCAATCACAGCGCAAAGCTCTGTATTTTCTGCTGGCTTGCCCCACCACCACAGAAAGCACTGAGCTAGGCTGAAACATCAACATTTTGGAGCTGCCTTACTCAAGAAAATGAAAAAGAGACCATGTTTATGTGCAGCTTTAAAAACTCAATGACATGTACATTATCGTCCATTGTTTGCAAACTGATATGTGACATGTATTAATGCCAAAATAACATGGAAAACAGGCAACCCCCCCCAATTTCTTTTAAGCTTTTTTGCAAAAAATGTGGGCCTCTAAACAGGTGGGGCTTAGCCCTGAATGACAGGTCCCCACTGATTATGGGGTATTGTGTATAGATTAATGAGGTGGAAAAAAATCTAATCCTTAGAATAGAATTAGGCTGTAACGTAAAAACAAAAGTGGTAAGAGTAAATTGATCTGAATACTTTCCGAATGCACTGTATATACACTACCGATCAAAAGTCACTTAGAAATGTTTTCTAACGATCAATTAGCCTTTTAAAATGGTCAACTTGGATTAGCTAACACAACGTGCCATTGGAACACAGGAATGATGTTTTCTGATAATGGGCCTCTGTAAGCTTATGTAGATAATCCATAAAAAATCAGCCGTTTCCAGCAACAACTTTAACAATGTCTTTACTGTATTTCTGATCAATTTGATGTTATTTTAATGGGCAACATTATTTGCTTTTCTTTCAAAAACAAGGGCATTTCAAAGTGACCCCAAACTTTTGAATGGTAGTGTATAATATTAAATAGGCTTAAGCTTGTCTTCTGCTGATTTCGTGCCCTTAAGACAACAAGGTCCATATTTTACAGTACAATAAGGGATTCCTGTACCTTCATTTTGTATTGACAGAGTTGAAAAGCTATGCTTTACATATGCACTAAACTGGGGCATCGCTAAAGCAGTACATTTACACTGCAACTAGTCTATTGGACATGTTACTTTTTTGCATTCAATTGAAACTTGAGGGTAAGAGTGCATACTGCGAGAAACTCGAGCTGCTAAGCATTAACTTATACTCTGGTTCATTTTTCAAGATTTGGATGCATAGCAAATCCCAGAAAAAAAAATGAGGTGATGTGGCTCGTGCCAACTTTATTGGCACCAGTGTGCCAATTTTTATGCTTCTATCACAAAGTGAACAATGCTCCTTTTTTTGAGAGCTTATATACTCGACTATGATGTGAAAGTCCAACCTCTTGGAGCTCCCCAAATACACTTGTTACTAGGAGACAGTAGAAGGGGGGGGGGGGCTACATCCCCCTATGATAGAAAACAGCCTTCCCTTGGAGAGATGATGAGCTACAGGCATTGCCACTGTGGGTAAGGGGGTTAAGGCCTTGTGATGAGTTGTATGCTGTAAGGGCAACTGATCATGCATGTTCCAGGTCCTCTCCTGTCTCATGTATGTGAAGGATGGGCTTACCCCTCTACAAGGACATTATCTCCCATACCACTGTCCGGATGTATGGCCCGGGGTCACCGTAAAAGCTAGATGACCTTTAAGGAGCAGGTGATCTCATTGTTCTGTCTCCTGTGATATTGAGCGTGTTCACGGAGGGTACAAAACACGAGGAACTCTTTCCATGACAGACTGACCAGGTGATTCCAGGTGAAAGTTAAAATTCCTTATTTATGCCCCGACGAATTGATGCTGTTCTGAGGGGTGCAACTCAATATTAGGAATGTGTTCATAATATGTTGTACAGTTAGTATATATCTGCAATGCATTCTGACTGTTGGACAGGGTTAGACAGGCTAAATCCACAGATTTCACATTGTCCATTTCAGCACGGTTCCAACAACTATGGTGGATGTGTAACCAGGTCAGCTCAGTATTGTGAAAAGTGAGTAAATGGCCAAACTTCAATATCTGTGTTTTATCTTGTCCCATATTCATCTTACGAGTTTACAACCCAACTTTGCTATTTAGTTACTTTTTTTCTCTCGTGTTTATCCATTTTTTTTGTTGTTGTTGTAAAGAACGTTCATACTATTACCACAGTAACTAAGCTCAATTTCAACTTCAAATATAACTTCAACTCTGTCTCAGCTGTTCCCTTGTTTATACCGGACCGCATTCCTTCGTTTCATTGAATACCAAAACGCTGTAGGTGTAGACGCAGGGGACATGGCGGCATCATGGTGTTCTATTGGCAAGTGTCCAGTCACTGGAGAATGAGAAGGATGAGCTTTGTATTATTTATATTTAACAAGGCAAGTCTTGCAGAAACGTCGCTGGATGACTATGTACGTTGAACTCCATGGGTTCTCCATGCAGAGACATGATCGAACGAAGGTGGCCTCGGGAAAATCGGGGTGTTTCTTCATAAACTACAACTAGTGTGCTGTTTCCAGTGTAAAATAAATCTAAAGTTTTTGCTCACCTGATAGAAGACTTCCTGGTAGGCTTCAGACCCTTTAATCGATCCAGAGAGTTCTCATCCATAATCATCACAGCTGTATGCATCCTTCCACAAGCGAACACCCACTTCAACGATCTGTATGGGGCCATTAACAAACAAGAGATCACGCACCCTGAGGCAGCATTTCTGGTGCGCGGAGACTTTTAACGTAGGGAGATTTAAAACAGTTCTAGCTCACTTTTACCAACACGTCTCCTTGCGCCACTAGGGGAGCTAAAACACTACCATACTTTTATTATTTTATTCCCACAGAAATCAAATCAAATGTATTTATAAAGCCCTTCTTACAGCTGATGTCTCAAAGTGCTGTACTGTAACCTAGCCTAAAACCCCAAACAGCAAGCAATGCAGGTGTAGAAGCACAGGTGTAGAAGCACATGCAAGGCACTCCCTAGTCCTCCCTTTGGCAAATCTGACCATGACTCCATTCTCCTGCTCCCTCTCCCTGTTTATAAACAAAAGCTCAAATGGGAAGTACCAGTGATGTGATCAATACGGAAGTGGTCAGATGAAAAAGACGCAAGGCTACAAGATTGTTTTGCTTGTTGTTCCCGGGATACATCCGGTAGCATTGAGGAGTTTGTCACATCAGTCAAGGGCTTCATCAATAAGTACATAGACAACGTCGTCCACGGGGACTATACAAACGTATCCAAACCAAAAACGATGGATTATAGGCAATATCAACGCTGGGTTAAAGGCTAGAGCTACTGCTTACAAGAAACGGGACACGAAAATGGACGCATAAATGAAAGTCCGCTACGACCTCTGACGAGACATCAAACATGCAAAAGGACAATATAGGAGAAAGGTGGAATCATATTACACTGGCTCCGACACTCGTCATATGTGGCAGGGCTTGCAGACGATAACGGATTACAAAGGGAAACCGTTAGATGTCCAGCGATGTGGAGTCTTTAGCGTGAAAGCCGTTGTTGTTCCGCATGACTGTGTTCTCGCTCTCCATGGCCGACGTGAGTAAAATGTTTAAACAAGTCAACACTCTCTAAGTCCGTTAGACTAGACAGAATACCAGGGCGTGTTCTCAAAGCCCGCGCAAGTGTTCGCTGACATTTTCAATCCGTTCTTGTCCCAGTCTTTAATCCCAACATGTTTCAAGCTGCCCACCATTGTCCCTGTTTCCAAGAACTCTAAGGTAACCTGCCCAAATGACTATCGCCCTGACTATCGCTGGTCAGGACACACAACACCATCATCCCAGACATGACACACAACACCATCATCCCAGACACCCAGGACACACTATAATTCGCATACCACCCCAACAGATCCACAGGAGACTGAATCTCTAATGCACTCCACACTGCCCTCTCCCACCTGAACAAGAGGGGAAATAACTACTGCATGTGAGAATGCTTTTCATAGACTACAGCTCAGCGCTCAACACCATAGTCCCTTCCAAGCACATCACCAAACTGTGGACCCTGGGACTAAACACCTCCCTCCGAAACTGGATCCTGGACTTTCTGTCGGGACTGCGACAGGTGCTGAGGGTAGGCAACAATAACTCCACCACGCTGATCCTCAACACGGGGGCCTCTCAGGGGTGTGTGCTTAGTCCCCTCCTGTACTCCCTGTTCACCCACGACTCCAACACACGACTCCAACACCATCATCAAGTAAGCTGATGGTGGTAGGCCATAGACTGTTCACTCTGCTACCATCTGGCAAATGGTACCGGAGCATCGGCTCTCGGACCAACAGGCTTCGAGACAGCTTCTTCCCCCAAGCAATAAAACTGTTAAATAGCCATAAGACTGCTTAAATTGTTAATTAAATGGTTACCCGGATTATCTGCACTGACCTATCTTGCATTGACTCTATGCATACTCACAAGACTATACAAACACACTATATACACATTCACACTAGTCTGACACTCTCACACAAAACCCCGGGGATATGATCAGTATCCATGGGAAAATTGAGAATCAGTCGCGTTTCTGTAACTTCAAAGCCTCTGAGCATAAAGATGGGAGATTATGATAACCATGAATCGCCTGACTAGACCATTCACTTTCAATGCCTTAGGCTAGAAGCTGGTTAGATAAAGACTAATTAGATAAACATGATTACGCTCCCTAAGGCCTAGAGAGTGAATTACTTCGGCATATAAAGGCCCATTACATCATTGTTCGCCAGTATAGAGCTTTTTATCTTCTATGGAATACGTCACACTTTTCCCCGAGATGGATGTGTTGGTATTTAGGGGCTATTAACTTCACATTCAATCAGGAAATGGAGGTGGATCTCCTCTCATCGAAAGAGACCTGGGTTCAAATAGTATCTGCCTGGTGCCTGGTGTGTTAGAACCAATGCAGTAGGCCAAAAAAGTGTGAAACCCTCACCTATCCGGCTCTCCAGGCAGGCTCTGGCAAACGCTCAAACTACTTGCAAGAATTCAAATTCCAGTTCAACCCAGGTCTGAAGAGAAGTGCCACTATGAGGCAATCTCCCATGGGGGCTAGCTGGAGGATGTTGCCGCAGAAACGGGTGACAGACCCACTCAGGCAAGCTGAGCAGCGCTGCAGACACGTCTTAAAGACACATTAAGGGGTTATCACCCCGACGTACAATAGCCTACTGCTTATTGTTACACTGAGAGGAACAGTCACATCCAAATGGATTTTCAAATGTGCTCCTCTGTAACTCAGTTGGTAGAGCACTGTGCTTGCAACACCAAGATAGTGGGTTTGATTCCTGAGAACACTCATAAGTAAACATTTACGAACGCATGACTAAGTCGCGTTGGATAATATCATTATATAAAGTACTCCTTGTGTTCTGGTTTCCCATCGTTATCTCAAGAGCAACATGTTACTTTAAAGGCACTATCCGTAATACATTTTTCAGATAAACGGCAGCCCCACCACTTTTTTTGTTGTAATTGTCTCGGTGGTGTTACGTACGCCTCTAGGAAGAGGGAACGCAACACCCTGCTACAACTCAACTCCCCGTGGAGTGAAAGAGGTATGGGACTGTAGGTGGAGGTAAAGAGGTATGGGACTGTAGGTGGAGGTAAAGAGGCATGGGACTGTAGGTGGAGGTAAAGAGGTATGGGACTGTAGGTGGAGGTAAAGAGGTATGGGACTGTAGGTGGAGGTAAAGAGGTATGGGACTGTAGGTGGAGGTAAAGAGGTATGGGACTGTAGGTGGAGGTAAAGAGGTATGGGACTGTAGGTGGAGGTAAAGAGGAATGGGACTGTAGGTGGGGGTAAAGAGGCATGGGACTGTAGGTGGAGGTAAAGAGGTATGGGACTGTAGGTGGAGGTAAAGAGGAATGGGACTGTAGGTGGAGTGAAAGAGGTATGGGACTGTAGGTGGAGGTAAAGAGGTATGGGACTGTAGGTGGAGGTAAAGAGGCATGGGACTGTAGCTGGAGGTAAAGAGGTATGGGACTGTAGGTGGAGGTAAAGAGGTATGGGACTGTAGGTGGAGGTAAAGATGTATGGGACTGTAGGTGGAGGTAAAGAGGCATGGGACTGTAGGTGGAGGTAAAGAGGTATGGGACTGTAGGTGGAGGTAAAGAGGTATGGGACTGTAGGTGGAGGTAAAGAGGAATGGGACTGTAGGTGGAGGTAAAGAGGTATGGGACTGTAGGTGGAGGTAAAGAGGTATGGGACTGTAGGTGGAGTGAAAGAGGTATGGGACTGTAGGTGGAGGTAAAGAGGTATGGGACTGTAGGTGGAGTGAAAGAGGTATGGGACTGTAGGTGGAGGTAAAGAGGTATGGGACTGTAGGTGGAGGTAAAGAGGTATGGGACTGTAGGTGCGGGTAAGGATGACAAAGGCAGAGAATTTGCCGTTTACTGGAAATTTATTGCTTCCTTCACACGTTACATTTTGGGAAAAGGGGCTGAACGGAACCAAAGTAAATCTCAAAGCCCCCTCTCCTACCTTACCTGACTACCCACTACTTACCTAACTTAGCACCACCTGGTTACGGTATCCAAAATACAGTGGGTGTTCCGCCCAGGTCTTACCTGTTGTATATAGACAGTGCATACTACGGGTTACGTATGCCAGCAGGCCTCTTGCCTAAACACTCCCTAGGTGCCTCCCCCTTCCCACCTAGGAACAAATGAAGCAGAATAATACAAACAATAGTGAACAATTTCAATAATCAAAACCACTGCATCCCATTGGCTCACACATACCTCAGAAGCAGCGGCTACACAATACTTAACTAAATCTGTCTCTGAGCAACAACCAAGACAGGACATCAAATCAGCTCTTTATCTCACTCACTTGCTCTCGCTCTCTCTCTCTCTCTCAGCAACAACCAACATAGAACACTAATCATCAGCTCTCTGACCAATTAGCTGCTTCGGGGGATTTCAGGAAACTGGGGAACGTAACAGTGGTTTCAAAGTTATTGGCTGAGCTCGTCCAGGGAGGTTGAAGTGGCAACCCTCGACCATGCCCCTTCCCCACCAACCCCTCCATTAACCTGATGGCCACTTTGTAACGCAGCCCACCACTTCTATAAATCTCTAGCTAGCCAACCCTCCCCCTTTTTTATCTATGATTTACCCCACGACACCTGAGGGGGGAGGGGGGTCATTCCCCCCACCCCATCTTCCACCTATGGGCGCTAGCTGAGGCTAAAGTATGAGTGTGCAAACGGCATGGCTTTAACGTGTAAAGTCAAAACTACTACACACACACACACAATCCGCATCACCACCCTTAGATTCTATTGCTGGTTTCGGGGGGGGGGGGGGGGGGGTCGAGAAAGGGAAGACGGGAGAAGTGGCTGGTGATGTAATGTTCTCGTCAAACTCTAGCACCCTCCCAAAGGACCCAAGGGGGAGGGACGGGGTGCAAAGGTGTGGGATATTTCACATAGTTGGACATGGTTAATGGTTTTTAATTACATTGTCCCATGAGATAAATTGGACCAGTCACCTTCGTTAGCTACATGAGAGGATGGAGAAAGTAGAACAAGTGCCGGATGCCAAAATCTCGCAGTATCCCTTTAAAGTGCCCCTAAAAATACTTTTTATATTGCCCTTAGAACTACTTCTAGTTTGAATATCATAGATATCAATTGTTGTTATCTATTGTCCTGTTAGTAATTGCCCATATTAGCAGACTTATTTCATGTCAAACATCACATTTCTGTAGTATAGACTATTGTATTTATCGATATCAGTAAAATGGTGGTCTGGTCAGTTGTCACGCAGTCTGCGCTGACTATTCCAAATATCGGCTACCGCTGTCTGCGCACTATAGACAGAAAGCATAAGCCTCTCTACAGAATAATAGACAATGCATGAAAATGAACCAACCTCCCAAGTCAATAGTTCTTTGATTCTGAGACAACTGAGCTGGTTGCTGAACACTCTGAAATGGTTGTTGCTGACCTTGCTGAACACTCTGAAATGGTTGTTGCTGTTGGAAGCCCCGCTGAAACGTTTGCCGTGACACGATAGGGCTGTCTGCCTGATGCTGCCGAGGATGGTATCCCCCATGAAGTCGGTATGTTGCTTGGACTTCCAGGGCAAGGAAGGAAATACAACAGACGAGTCCTCCGATTAACGATGGCATCCTGTGGCAGGCAGTTGGTTCTTTTAATAGGTCCGTATCAAGAAGCAATTCATAATACTAAACCACGAGTACAATGCATAGCAACTGTAATAATCTACATTGGAGTTATATTCTGACTTTTGTCCATCCAATTATTAACAGACATATCTGTTCTCTAATCAAATTAATATTTTTGTTCTATTACAATGGACACAAATCTTTCAGAAGTGGTCAATAGATGAACCTCATTTGCTTTACGAGTGCTGTACCATTTTCATGAATGCTCGAGTTGTTACTGTACATTCAATTGATCCTAACATGTAGGTCAAGAAGCTAAATGGATTGGCCCTTCAGTTCTCGTTGACTAACACTGTGTCATTGTGTCATTGAATGGTCTCACTACCCCAGCTCAGAATGGGCTTAGTTCAGCACAATGAAAATGGATCTCGTTCAACGACTATTCATCTTTTAAGTGGAGTGCTTGAAGTGGAGATTTATTTGACATACATTCAATTCTCTTTGACTGAGGAGGCTAACAGTAGGGATCCTCTCAGAGAGAGAGAGATCTTCCCAGTGTGGGCCCTGTTCAACAGTAGGGATCCTCTCAGAGAGAGATCTTCCCAGTGTGGGCCCTGTTCAACAGTAGGGATCCTCTCAGAGAGAGAGATCTTCCCAGTGTGGGCCCTGTTCAACAGTAGGGATCCTCTCAGAGAGAGAGAGATCTTCCCAGTGTGGGCCCTGTTCAACAGTAGGGATCCTCTCAGAGAGAGAGAGATCTTCCCAGTGTGGGCCCTGTTCAACAGTACTGCCCTACAGTGCATTCAGAAAGTATTCAGACCTTTACAGCCTTATTTTAAAATGGATTCAATTGTTTTTTCCCCTCATCAATCTACACACAATGACCCAATTATGACAAAGCAAAAACAGTTTTTTTTGACATTTTTGAAGATTTATAAAAAATAAAAATAAAATGAAATATCAAATTTACATGAGTATTCAGACCCTTTACTCAGTACTTTGTTGAAGCACCTTTGGCAGCAATTACAGCCTCGGTTATCTTGGGTATGACGTTACAAGCTTGGCACACCTGTATTTGGGGAGTTTCTCCCATTCTTCTCTGCAGATCCTCTCAATCTCTGTCAGGTTGGATGGGGAGTGTCGATGCACAGCTATTTTTACGGCTATCCAGAGACTAGTCTTCCAGTCCCTGCCACTGGAAAATATCCCCACAGCATGATGTTGCCACCACGCGGCTTCACCGTAGGGATGGTGCCAGGTTTCCTCCAGATGTGACGCTTGGCATTCAGGCCAAAGAGTTAAATCTTGGTTTCATCAGACCAGAGAATCTTGTTTCTCATGGACTGAAAGTCCTTTAGGTGCCTTTTGGCAAACTCCAAGTGGGCTGTCATGTGCCTTTTACTGAGGAGTGGCTTCCGTCTGGCCACTCTACCATAAAGGCCTGATTGGCGGAGTGCTGCAGAGATGGTTGTCATTCTGTAAGGTTCTCCCATCTCCACAGTTGAACTCTGGAGCTCTGTCAGATTGACCATTGCGTTCTTGGTCACCTCCCTGACCACGGCCCTTCTCCCGTGATTGTTCAGTTTGGGCAGGTGACCATCTCTAGGAAGAGTCTTGGTTGTTCCAAACTACTTCCATTAAATAATTATGAAGGCCACTGTGTTCTTGGGGACCTTCAATGCTGCAGACATGTGTAGGTACCCTTCCGCAGATCTGTGCCTCGACACATTCCTGTCTCTAAGTTCTACGGACAATTCCTTCGACCTCATAGCTATTACATGCACTGGGACCTTGTATAGGCTGGTGTGTGCCTTTCCAAATTATGTCCAACAATTGAATTTACTACAGGTGGACTCCAGTCATGTTGTAGAAACATCTACAACTTGGATGATCAATGGAAACAAGTATCACTTGAGCTCAGTTTCGAGTCTCATATCAAAGGGTCTGAATACTAATGTAAATAAGGTATTTCTGTTTGTATTTTTTATCTATAAACCTGTTTTCCCTTTGTCATTATGGGGTATTGTGATGTCATTATGGGGTATTGTGATGTCATTATGGGGTATTGTGATGTCATTATGGGGTATTGTGTGTAGATTAATGAGGAACAAAGCTATAACGTAACAAAATGTGAATAAATCAAGAGGTCTGAATATTTCCGAATGCACCGTATGTAGGGAATAGGATGCTATTTAGGAAGCAAGCCGTTGAAAATAATGCAGTGGGGTCTTAATTGTCTTGGTCAGGTAGTTTTGCTGAGTGGCTGGTCTGATGGTCATGAATCATTTAGAAATGAGATTCTTGGGAGAGGCGTGCAGGGCTGGGCTGGACAAACATTTCCCTCCCCTTAATAATTGACTTATCTTCAGTGTAGAGGGGTTGGTGAAAATGAATGGAATGAAGCTTTAGAAAAAGCTTGATCATGAGATGAACTATGCGCATGATCTCCATTGTGAGATTGTAATATCTAGAAGAGTGTACTTCGGTTCACCCTCATTTGTAAAGACACACAGGCCAGTATCACTATTTCATAAAAATAGACAATTTACTGCAAACAAAAAAATCTAAGTGCAACACTGTATCAATTCAATTGATTGGGTCTGTATATTAGCAGATCAGGTTCACTGATTGTATAGGTAGTGCTTAGTGTATATGGTGTTCTAGAATCAGGTTTACTGATAATAAAGGTAGTGCTTAGTGCACATGGTGTTCTAGAATCAGGTTTACTAATAAAGGTAGTGCTTAGTGCACATGGTGTTATAGAATCAGGTTTACTGATAATAAAGGTAGTGCTTAGTGCACATGGTGTTCTAGAATCAGGTTTACTGATAATAAAGGTAGTGCTTAGTGCACATGGTGTTCTAGAATCAGGTTTACTGATAATAAAGGTAGTGCTTATTGCACATGGTGTTCTAGAATCAGGTTTACTGATAATAAAGGTAGTGCTTAGTGCACATGGTGTTCTAGAATCAGGTTTACTGATAATAAAGGTAGTGCTTATTGCACATGGTGTTATAGAATCAGGTTTACTGATAATAAAGGTAGTGCTTAGTGCACATGGTGTTATAGAATCAGGTTTACTGATAATAAAGGTAGTGCTTAGTGCACATGGTGTTCTAGAATCAGGTTTACTAATAAAGGTAGTGCTTAGTGTATATGGTGTTCTAGAATCAGGTTTACTAATAATAAAGGTAGTGCTTAGTGCACATGGTGTTCTAGAATCAGGTTTACTAATAATAAAGGTAGTGCTTAGTGCACATGGTGTTATAGAATCAGGTTTACTGATAATAAAGGTAGTGCTTAGTGCACATGGTGTTCTAGAATCAGGTTTTACTGATAATAAAGGTAGTGCTTAGTGCACATGGTGTTATAGAATCAGGTTTACTGATAATAAAGGTAGTGCTTAGTGCACATGGTGTTCTAGAATCAGGTTTTACTAATAAAGGTAGTGCTTAGTGCACATGGTGTTCTAGAATCAGGTTTACTGATAATAAAGGTAGTGCTTAGTGCACATGGTGTTATAGAATCAGGTTTACTAATAAAAAAGGTAGTGCTTAGTGCACATGGTGTTCTAGAATCAGTTTTACTGATAAAAGGTAGTGCTTAGTGCACATGGTGTTCTAGAATCAGGTTTACTAATAATAAAGGTAGTGCTTAGTGCACATGGTGTTATAGAATCAGGTTTACTGATAATAAAGGTAGTGCTTAGTGCACATGGTGTTCTAGAATCAGGTTTACTGATAAAAGGTAGTGCTTAGTGCACATGGTGTTCTAGAATCAGGTTTACTGATAATAAAGGTAGTGCTTAGTGCACATGGTGTTCTAGAATCAGGTTTACTGATAATAAAGGTAGTGCTTAGTGCACATGGTGTTCTAGAATCAGGTTTACTGATAAAAGGTAGTGCTTAGTGCACATGGTGTTCTAGAATCAGGTTTACTGATAATAAAGGTAGTGCTTAGTGCACATGGTGTTCTAGAATCAGGTTTACTAATAAAGGTAGTGCTTAGTGCACATGGTGTTATAGAATCAGGTTTACTGATAAAGGTAGTGCTTAGTGCACATGGTGTTCTAGAATCAGGTTTACTGATAATAAAGGTAGTGCTTAGTGCACATGGTGTTCTAGAATCAGGTTTACTGATAATAAAGGTAGTGCTTATTGCACATGGTGTTCTAGAATCAGGTTTACTGATAATAAAGGTAGTGCTTAGTGCACATGGTGTTCTAGAATCAGGTTTACTGATAATAAAGGTAGTGCTTATTGCACATGGTGTTATAGAATCAGGTTTACTGATAATAAAGGTAGTGCTTAGTGCACATGGTGTTCTAGTATCAGGTTTACTGATAATAAAGGTAGTGCTTAGTGCACATGGTGTTCTAGAATCAGGTTTACTGATAATAAAGGTAGTGCTTAGTGCACATGGTGTTCTAGAATCAGGTTTACTGATAAAAGGTAGTGCTTAGTGCACATGGTGTTCTAGAATCAGGTTTACTGATAATAAAGGTAGTGCTTAGTGCACATGGTGTTCTAGAATCAGGTTTACTGATAATAAAGGTAGTGCTTAGTGCACATGGTGTTCTAGAATCAGGTTTACTGATAAAAGGTAGTGCTTAGTGCACATGGTGTTCTAGAATCAGGTTTACTGATAATAAAGGTAGTGCTTAGTGCACATGGTGTTCTAGAATCAGGTTTACTGATAATAAAGGTAGTGCTTAGTGCACATGGTGTTCTAGAATCAGGTTTACTGATAATAAAGGTAGTGCTTATTGCACATGGTGTTATAGAATCAGGTTTACTGATAATAAAGGTAGTGCTTAGTGCACATGGTGTTCTAGAATCAGGTTTACTAATAAAGGTAGTGCTTAGTGTATATGGTGTTCTAGAATCAGGTTTACTAATAATAAAGGTAGTGCTTAGTGCACATGGTGTTCTAGAATCAGGTTTACTAATAATAAAGGTAGTGCTTAGTGCACATGGTGTTATAGAATCAGGTTTACTGATAATAAAGGTAGTGCTTAGTGCACATGGTGTTCTAGAATCAGGTTTACTGATAATAAAGGTAGTGCTTAGTGCACATGGTGTTCTAGAATCAGGTTTACTGATAATAAAGGTAGTGCTTAGTGCACATGGTGTTCTAGAATCAGGTTTACTGATAATAAAGGTAGTGCTTAGTGCACATGGTGTTCTAGAATCAGGTTTACTGATAATAAAGGTAGTGCTTAGTGCACATGGTGTTCTAGAATCAGGTTTACTGATAAAAGGTAGTGCTTAGTGCACATGGTGTTCTAGAATCAGGTTTACTGATAATAAAGGTAGTGCTTAGTGCACATGGTGTTCTAGAATCAGGTTTACTGATAATAAAGGTAGTGCTTAGTGCACATGGTGTTATAGAATCAGGTTTACTGATAAAAGGTAGTGCTTAGTGCACATGGTGTTCTAGAATCAGGTTTACTGATAATAAAGGTAGTGCTTAGTGCACATGGTGTTCTAGAATCAGGTTTACTGATAATAAAGGTAGTGCTTAGTGAACATGGTGTTCTAGAATCAGGTTTACTAATAAAGGTAGTGCTTAGTGCACATGGTGTTCTAGAATCAGGTTTACTGATAATAAAGGTAGTGCTTAGTGAACATGGTGTTCTAGAATCAGGTTTTACTAATAAAGGTAGTGCTTAGTGCACATGGTGTTCTAGAATCAGGTTTACTGATAATAAAGGTAGTGCTTAGTGCACATGGGTTATAGAATCAGGTTTACTAATAATAAAGGTAGTGCTTAGTGCACATGGTGTTCTAGAATCAGGTTTACTGATAAAAGGTAGTGCTTAGTGCACATGGTGTTCTAGAATCAGGTTGACTGATAATAAAGGTAGTGCTTAGTGCACATGGTGTTCTAGAATCAGGTTTACTGATAAAAGGTAGTGCTTAGTGCACATGGTGTTCTAGAATCAGGTTTACTGATAATAAAGGTAGTGCTTAGTGCACATGGTGTTCTAGAATCAGGTTTACTGATAATAAAGGTAGTGCTTAGTGCACATGGTGTTCTAGAATCAGGTTTACTGATAAAAGGTAGTGCTTAGTGCACATGGTGTTCTAGAATCAGGTTTACTGATAATAAAGGTAGTGCTTAGTGCACATGGTGTTCTAGAATCAGGTTTACTGATAATAAAGGTAGTGCTTAGTGCACATGGTGTTCTAGAATCAGGTTTACTGATAATAAAGGTAGTGCTTAGTGCACATGGTGTTCTAGAATCAGGTTTACTGATAATAAAGGTAGTGCTTAGTGCACATGGTGTTCTAGAATCAGGTTTACTGATAAAAGGTAGTGCTTAGTGCACATGGTGTTCTAGAATCAGGTTTACTGATAATAAAGGTAGTGCTTAGTGCACATGGTGTTCTAGAATCAGGTTTACTGATAATAAAGGTAGTGCTTAGTGCACATGGTGTTCTAGAATCAGGTTTACTGATAAAAGGTAGTGCTTAGTGCACATGGTGTTCTAGAATCAGGTTTACTGATAATAAAGGTAGTGCTTAGTGCACATGGTGTTCTAGAATCAGGTTTACTGATAATAAAGGTAGTGCTTAGTGCACATGGTGTTCTAGAATCAGGTTTACTGATAATAAAGGTAGTGCTTAGTGCACATGGTGTTCTAGAATCAGGTTTACTAATAATAAAGGTAGTGCTTAGTGCACATGGTGTTCTAGAATCAGGTTTACTAATAATAAAGGTAGTGCTTAGTGCACATGGTGTTATAGAATCAGGTTTACTGATAATAAAGGTAGTGCTTAGTGCACATGGTGTTCTAGAATCAGGTTTTACTAATAAAGGTAGTTCTTAGTGCACATGGTGTTATAGAATCAGGTTTACTGATAATAAAGGTAGTGCTTAGTGCACATGGTGTTCTAGAATCAGGTTTTACTAATAAAGGTAGTGCTTAGTGCACATGGTGTTCTAGAATCAGGTTTACTGATAATAAAGGTAGTGCTTAGTGCACATGGTGTTCTAGAATCAGGTTTACTGATAAAAGGTAGTGCTTAGTGCACATGGTGTTCTAGAATCAGGTTTACTGATAAAAGGTAGTGCTTAGTGCACATGGTGTTCTAGAATCAGGTTTACTGATAATAAAGGTAGTGCTTAGTGCACATGGTGTTCTAGAATCAGGTTTACTGATAATAAAGGTAGTGCTTAGTGCACATGGTGTTCTAGAATCAGGTTTACTGATAATAAAGGTAGTGCTTATTGCACATGGTGTTATAGAATCAGGTTTACTGATAATAAAGGTAGTGCTTAGTGCACATGGTGTTCTAGAATCAGGTTTACTAATAAAGGTAGTGCTTAGTGTATATGGTGTTCTAGAATCAGGTTTACTAATAATAAAGGTAGTGCTTAGTGCACATGGTGTTCTAGAATCAGGTTTACTAATAATAAAGGTAGTGCTTAGTGCACATGGTGTTATAGAATCAGGTTTACTGATAATAAAGGTAGTGCTTAGTGCACATGGTGTTCTAGAATCAGGTTTACTGATAATAAAGGTAGTGCTTAGTGCACATGGTGTTCTAGAATCAGGTTTACTGATAATAAAGGTAGTGCTTAGTGCACATGGTGTTCTAGAATCAGGTTTACTGATAATAAAGGTAGTGCTTAGTGCACATGGTGTTCTAGAATCAGGTTTACTGATAATAAAGGTAGTGCTTAGTGCACATGGTGTTCTAGAATCAGGTTTACTGATAAAAGGTAGTGCTTAGTGCACATGGTGTTCTAGAATCAGGTTTACTGATAATAAAGGTAGTGCTTAGTGCACATGGTGTTCTAGAATCAGGTTTACTGATAATAAAGGTAGTGCTTAGTGCACATGGTGTTATAGAATCAGGTTTACTGATAAAAGGTAGTGCTTAGTGCACATGGTGTTCTAGAATCAGGTTTACTGATAATAAAGGTAGTGCTTAGTGCACATGGTGTTCTAGAATCAGGTTTACTGATAATAAAGGTAGTGCTTAGTGAACATGGTGTTCTAGAATCAGGTTTACTAATAAAGGTAGTGCTTAGTGCACATGGTGTTCTAGAATCAGGTTTACTGATAATAAAGGTAGTGCTTAGTGAACATGGTGTTCTAGAATCAGGTTTTACTAATAAAGGTAGTGCTTAGTGCACATGGTGTTCTAGAATCAGGTTTACTGATAATAAAGGTAGTGCTTAGTGCACATGGTGTTATAGAATCAGGTTTACTAATAATAAAGGTAGTGCTTAGTGCACATGGTGTTCTAGAATCAGGTTTACTGATAAAAGGTAGTGCTTAGTGCACATGGTGTTCTAGAATCAGGTTGACTGATAATAAAGGTAGTGCTTAGTGCACATGGTGTTCTAGAATCAGGTTTACTGATAAAAGGTAGTGCTTAGTGCACATGGTGTTCTAGAATCAGGTTTACTGATAATAAAGGTAGTGCTTAGTGCACATGGTGTTCTAGAATCAGGTTTACTGATAATAAAGGTAGTGCTTAGTGCACATGGTGTTCTAGAATCAGGTTTACTGATAAAAGGTAGTGCTTAGTGCACATGGTGTTCTAGAATCAGGTTTACTGATAATAAAGGTAGTGCTTAGTGCACATGGTGTTCTAGAATCAGGTTTACTGATAATAAAGGTAGTGCTTAGTGCACATGGTGTTCTAGAATCAGGTTTACTGATAATAAAGGTAGTGCTTAGTGCACATGGTGTTCTAGAATCAGGTTTACTGATAATAAAGGTAGTGCTTAGTGCACATGGTGTTCTAGAATCAGGTTTACTGATAAAAGGTAGTGCTTAGTGCACATGGTGTTCTAGAATCAGGTTTACTGATAATAAAGGTAGTGCTTAGTGCACATGGTGTTCTAGAATCAGGTTTACTGATAATAAAGGTAGTGCTTAGTGCACATGGTGTTCTAGAATCAGGTTTACTGATAATAAAGGTAGTGCTTAGTGCACATGGTGTTCTAGAATCAGGTTTACTAATAATAAAGGTAGTGCTTAGTGCACATGGTGTTCTAGAATCAGGTTTACTAATAATAAAGGTAGTGCTTAGTGCACATGGTGTTATAGAATCAGGTTTACTGATAATAAAGGTAGTGCTTAGTGCACATGGTGTTCTAGAATCAGGTTTTACTAATAAAGGTAGTTCTTAGTGCACATGGTGTTATAGAATCAGGTTTACTGATAATAAAGGTAGTGCTTAGTGCACATGGTGTTCTAGAATCAGGTTTTACTAATAAAGGTAGTGCTTAGTGCACATGGTGTTCTAGAATCAGGTTTACTGATAATAAAGGTAGTGCTTAGTGCACATGGTGTTCTAGAATCAGGTTTACTGATAAAAGGTAGTGCTTAGTGCACATGGTGTTCTAGAATCAGGTTTACTGATAAAAGGTAGTGCTTAGTGCACATGGTGTTCTAGAATCAGGTTTACTGATAATAAAGGTAGTGCTTAGTGCACACTGAAAGAGAGGTGTTGAGATCCAAGATGGCGTAGCAGTAAGTCGTCCTGTCGTGTCGTGTCCCTGTATATTTTGTTTATATTTTGTTTATTTTTCGTTTTTTACATGTTTTTCGTTTTTTACATAGCTATCCCTTTAAAAACATTTTGCTAAACCTAAGCTTCCAAATACGCTGGATCTTCACAACTAGCTATCTAGCTAAACCGCAACCCCGGATGATTACCCCTGGCTAGCGTTTCCACCCACTTAGCTTGAAGCTAGCCCGTCCTGCGCTACCACCGTAGCATACTCCTGAGCTACAATACCCGGGCCCACGACCGGTCTATCGATGTCACCGCATGAAGAGGAATAAACAGACTCACCCCATCGCGACGTCCCCCAAAGGCTAACTCTCTAGCCCTCGCTATCTCCCTGCTTGCTAATTCGGCCTGCTAACTGCTAGCTTGTCCAGCTCCGGTCCGCTAACTGCTACCTTGTCTAGCCCGGGCCTACAAACTGTTAGCTTGTTAGCACAGGCCTGCTAACCGCCTGAATCGCCGCGTCCCAAACGCCCACCGGACCCATATTTACTTTCTATCTCTTTTGACTTTTAATTTGTTTATACCTTCCGGAAACCTGCCTCACCCAATGTGATACGGAATCGCTATTATTTTTTATTTATTTTTAGAACACACTCAAGAACCTCCAGAAGCTAACCAGCTAACTAGCTACAAGCTATTTAGTCATTGTTCGTTTTTTTTAACCTGGATAACACTCGCCAGTCCAGCTTCTCTTCCCCATCCACCGCTGCCCCCTGGACACTGATCTCTTGGCTACATAGCTGATGCACGCTGGACTGTCCATAAATCACGGTACTCCATTCTGCTTGTTTGTTTTATCTGTTGGCCCCGTTGCCTAGTCTACGCCATTTTACCTGCTGTTGTTGTGCTAGCTGATTAGCTGTTGTCTCACCTACTGTTTTAGCTAGCTTTCCCAATTCAACACCTGTGATTACTGTATGCCTCGCTGTATGTCTCTCTCAAATGTCAATATGCCTTGTATACTGTTGTTCAGGTTAGTTATCATTGTTTTAGTTCACAATGGAGCCCCTAGTTCCACTCTTCATACCCCTGATAACTCCTTTGTCCCACCTCCCACACATGCGGTGACCTCACCCATTACTACCAGCATGTCCAGAGATACAACCTCTCTCATCATCACCCAGTGCCTGGGCTTACCTCCGCTGTACCCGCACCCCACCATACCCCTGTCTGCGCATTATGCCCTGAATATATTCTACCATGCCCAGAAACCTGCTCCTCTTATTCTCTGTCCCCAACGCTCTAGGCGACCAGTTTTGATAGCCTTTAGCCGCACCCTCATACTACTCCTTCTCTGTTCCGCGGGTGATGTGGAGGTAAACCCAGGCCCTGCATGTCCCCAGGCACCCTCATTTGTTGACTTCTGTGTTCGAAAAAGCCTTGGTTTCATGCATGTCAACATCAGAAGCCTCCTCCCTAAGTTTGTCTTACTCACTGCTTTAGCACACTCTGCTAACCCTGATGTCCTTGCTGTGTCTGAATCCTGGCTCAGGAAGGCCACCAAAAATTCAGAGATTTCCATACCCAACTATAACATCTTCCGTCAAGATAGAACTGCCAAAGGGGGAGGAGTTGCAGTTTACTGCAGAGATAGCCTGCAAAGTAATGTCATACTTTCCAGGTCCATACCCAAACAGTTCGAACTACTAATTTTGAAAATTACTCTCTCCAGAAACAAGTCTCTCACGGTTGCCGCCTGCTACCGACCCCCCTCAGCTCCCAGCTGTGCCCTGGACACCATTTGTGAATTGATCGCCCCCCATCTAGCTTCAGAGTTTGTTCTGTTAGGTGACCTAAACTGGGATATGCTTAACACCCCGCCAGTCCTACAATCTAAGCTAGATGCCCTCAATCTCACACAAATCATCAAGGAACCCACCAGGTACAACCCTAACTCTGTAAACAAGGGCACCCTCATAGACGTCATCCTGACCAACTGGCCCTCCAAATACACCTCCGCTGTCTTCAACCAGGATCTCAGCGATCACTGCCTCATTGCCTGTATCCGCTACGGAGCCGCAGTCAAACGACCACCACTCATCACTGTCAAACGCTCCCTAAAACACTTCTGTGAGCAGGCCTTTCTAATCGACCTGGCCCGGGTATCCTGGAAGGACATTGACCTCATCTTGTCAGTTGAGGATGCCTGGTCATTCTTTAAAAGTAACTTCCTCACCATTTTAGATAAGCATGCTCCGTTCAAAAAATGCAGAACTAAGAACAGATACAGCCCTTGGTTCACCCCAGACCTGACTGCCCTCGACCAGCACAAAAACATCCTGTGGCGGACTGCAATAGCATCGAATAGTCCCCGTGATATGCAACTGTTCAGGGAAGTCCGGAACCAATACACGCAGTCAGTCAGGAAAGCTAAGGCCAGCTTCTTCAGGCAGAAGTTTGCATCCTGTAGCTCCAACTCCAAAAAGTTCTGGGACACTGTGAAGTCCATGGAGAACAAGAGCACCTCCTCCCAGCTGCCCACTGCACTGAGGCTAGGTAACACGGTCACCACTGATAAATCCATGATTATCGAAAACTTCAATAAGCATTTCTCAACGGCTGGCCATGCCTTCCGCCTGGCTACTTCAACCTCTGCCAACAGCTCCGCCCCCCCCGCAGCTCCTCGCCCAAGCCTCTCCAGGTTCTCCTTTACCCAAATCCAGATAGCAGATGTTCTGAAAGAGCTGCAAAACCTGGACCCGTACAAATCAGCTGGGCTTGACAATCTGGACCCTCTATTTCTGAAACTATCTGCCACCATTGTCGCAACCCCTATTACCAGCCTGTTCAACCTCTCTTTCATCTCGTCTGAGATCCCCAAGGATTGGAAAGCTGCCGCAGTCATCCCCCTCTTCAAAGGGGGAGACACCCTGGACCCAAACTGTTACAGACCTATATCCATCCTGCCCTGCCTATCTAAGGTCTTCGAAAGCCAAGTCAACAAACCGGTCACTGGCCATCTCGAATCCCACCGTACCTTCTCCGCTGTGCAATCTGGTTTCCGAGCCGGTCATGGGTGCACCTCAGCCACACTCAAGGTACTAAACGACATCATAACCGCCATCGATAAAAGACAGTACTGTGCAGCCGTCTTCATCGACCTTGCCAAGGCTTTCGACTCTGTCAATCACCATATTCTTATCGGCAGACTCAGTAGCCTCGGTTTTTCGGATGACTGCCTTGCCTGGTTCACCAATTACTTTGCAGACAGAGTTCAGTGTGTCAAATCGGAGGGCATGCTGTCCGGTCCTCTGGCAGTCTCTATGGGGGTGCCACAGGGTTCAATTCTCGGGCCGACTCTTTTCTCTGTGTATATCAATGATGTTGCTCTTGCTGCGGGCGATTCCCTGATCCACCTCTACGCAGACGACACCATTCTATATACTTTCGGCCCGTCTTTGGACACTGTGCTATCTAACCTCCAAACAAGCTTCAATGCCATACAACACTCCTTCCGTGGCCTCCAACTGCTCTTAAACGCTAGTAAAACCAAATGCATGCTTTTCAACCGGTCGCTGCCTGCACCTGCATGCCCGACTAGCATCACCACCCTGGATGGTTCCGACCTAGAATATGTGGACGTCTATAAGTACCTAGGTGTCTGGCTAGACTGCAAACTCTCCTTCCAGACTCATATCAAACATCTCCAATCGAAAATCAAATCAAGAGTCGGCTTTCTATTCCGCAACAAAGCCTCCTTCACTCAAGCCGCCAAGCTTACCCTAGTAAAACTGACTATCCTACCGATCCTCGACTTCGGCGATGTCATCTACAAAATGGCTTCCAACACTCTACTCAGCAAACTGGATGCAGTCTATCACAGTGCCATCCGTTTTGTCACTAAAGCAC
This sequence comes from Oncorhynchus kisutch, assembly GCF_002021735.2. Classification (NCBI taxonomy): domain Eukaryota; kingdom Metazoa; phylum Chordata; class Actinopteri; order Salmoniformes; family Salmonidae; genus Oncorhynchus; species Oncorhynchus kisutch. Next base: position 49,763,311 of record NC_034180.2, on the reverse strand, counting down.
CTTATACCACCCACCACTGCGACTTGTATGCTCTAGTCGGCTGGCCCTCGCTACATATTCGTCGCCAGACCCACTGGCTCCAGGTCATCTACAAGTCTATGCTAGGTAAAGCTCCGCCTTATCTCAGCTCACTGGTCACGATGGCAACACCCATCCGTAGCACGCGCTCCAGCAGGTGTATCTCACTGATCATCCCTAAAGCCAACACCTCATTTGGCCGCCTTTCGTTCCAGTACTCTGCTGCCTGTGACTGGAACGAATTGCAAAAATCGCTGAAGTTGGAGACTTTTATCTCCCTCACCAACTTCAAACATCAGCTATCTGAGCAGCTAACCGATCGCTACAGCTGTACATAGTCTATTGGTAAATAGCCCACCCTTTTCACCTACCTCATCCCCATACTGTTTTTATTTATTTATTTACTTTTCTGCTCTTCTGCACACCAATATCTCTACCTGTACATGACCATCTGATCTTTTATCACTCCAGTGTTAATCTGCAAAATTGTAATTATTTGCCTACCTCCTCATGCCTTTTGCACACATTGTATATAGACCCCCCCTTTGTTTTCTACTGTGTTATTGACTTGTTAATTGTTTACTCCATGTGTAACTCTTTGTTGTATGCTCACACTGCTATGCTTTATCTTGGCCAGGTCGCAGTTGCAAATGAGAACTTGTTCTCAACTAGCCTACCTGGTTAAATAAAGGTGAAATAAAAAAATTAAAAAAATAAAAACATGGTGTCCTAGAATCAGGTTTACTGATAAAAGGTAGTGCTTAGTGCACATGGTGTTCTAGAATCAGGTTTACTGATAAAAGGTAGTGCTTAGTGCACATGGTGTTCTAGAATCAGGTTTACTGATAATAAAGGTAGTGCTTAGTGCACATGGTGTTCTAGAATCAGGTTTACTGATAAAAGGTAGTGCTTAGTGCACATGGTGTTCTAGAATCAGGTTTACTGATAATAAAGGTAGTGCTTAGTGCACATGGTGTTCTAGAATCAGGTTTACTGATAATAAAGGTAGTGCTTAGTGCACATGGTGTTCTAGAATCAGGTTTACTGATAAAAGGTAGTGCTTAGTGCACATGGTGTTCTAGAATCAGGTTTACTGATAATAAAGGTAGTGCTTAGTGAACATGGTGTTCTAGAATCAGGTTTTACTAATAAAGGTAGTGCTTAGTGCACATGGTGTTCTAGAATCAGGTTTACTGATAATAAAGGTAGTGCTTAGTGCACATGGTGTTATAGAATCAGGTTTACTAATAATAAAGGTAGTGCTTAGTGCACATGGTGTTATAGAATCAGGTTTACTGATAATAAAGGTAGTGCTTAGTGCACATGGTGTTCTAGAATCAGGTTTACTGATAATAAAGGTAGTGCTTAGTGCACATGGTGTTCTAGAATCAGGTTTACTGATAAAAGGTAGTGCTTAGTGCACATGGTGTTCTAGAATCAGGTTTACTGATAATAAAGGTAGTGCTTAGTGCACATGGTGTTCTAGAATCAGGTTTACTGATAATAAAGGTAGTGCTTAGTGCACATGGTGTTCTAGAATCAGGTTTACTGATAAAAGGTAGTGCTTAGTGCACATGGTGTTCTAGAATCAGGTTTACTGATAATAAAGGTAGTGCTTAGTGCACATGGTGTTCTAGAATCAGGTTTACTGATAATAAAGGTAGTGCTTAGTGCACATGGTGTTCTAGAATCAGGTTTACTAATAAAGGTAGTGCTTATTGCACATGGTGTTCTAGAATCAGGTTTACTGATAAAAGGTAGTGCTTAGTGCACATGGTGTTCTAGAATCAGGTTTGCTGATAAAAGGTAGTGCTTAGTGCACATGGTGTTCTAGAATAAGGTTTACTGATAATAAAGGTAGTGCTTAGTGCACATGGTGTTCTAGAATCAGGTTTACTGATAATAAAGGTAGTGCTTAGTGCACATGGTGTTCTAGAATCAGGTTTACTGATAAAAGGTAGTGCTTAGTGCACATGGTGTTCTAGAATCAGGTTTACTGATAATAAAGGTAGTGCTTAGTGCACATGGTGTTCTAGAATCAGGTTTACTGATAATAAAGGTAGTGCTTAGTGAACATGGTGTTCTAGAATCAGGTTTACTAATAAAGGTAGTGCTTAGTGCACATGGTGTTCTAGAATCAGGTTTACTGATAATAAAGGTAGTGCTTAGTGAACATGGTGTTCTAGAATCAGGTTTTACTAATAAAGGTAGTGCTTAGTGCACATGGTGTTCTAGAATCAGGTTTACTGATAATAAAGGTAGTGCTTAGTGCACATGGTGTTATAAAATCAGGTTTACTAATAATAAAGGTAGTGCTTAGTGCACATGGTGTTCTAGAATCAGGTTTACTGATAATAAAGGTAGTGCTTAGTGCACATGGTGTTCTAGAATCAGGTTTACTGATAATAAAGGTAGTGCTTAGTGCACATGGTGTTCTAGAATCAGGTTTACTGATAAAAGGTAGTGCTTAGTGCACATGGTGTTCTAGAATCAGGTTTACTGATAATAAAGGTAGTGCTTAGTGCACATGGTGTTCTAGAATCAGGTTTACTGATAATAAAGGTAGTGCTTAGTGCACATGGTGTTCTAGAATCAGGTTTACTGATAAAAGGTAGTGCTTAGTGCACATGGTGTTCTAGAATCAGGTTTACTGATAATAAAGGTAGTGCTTAGTGCACATGGTGTTCTAGAATCAGGTTTACTGATAATAAAGGTAGTGCTTAGTGCACATGGTGTTCTAGAATCAGGTTTACTGATAATAAAGGTAGTGCTTAGTGCACATGGTGTTCTAGAATCAGGTTTACTGATAATAAAGGTAGTGCTTAGTGAACATGGTGTTCTAGAATCAGGTTTACTAATAAAGGTAGTGCTTAGTGCACATGGTGTTCTAGAATCAGGTTTACTGATAATAAAGGTAGTGCTTAGTGCACATGGTGTTCTAGAATCAGGTTTACTGATAATAAAGGTAGTGCTTAGTGCACATGGTGTTCTAGAATCAGGTTTACTAATAAAGGTAGTGCTTAGTCCACATGGTGTTCTAGAATCAGGTTTACTAATAAAGGTAGTGCTTATTGCACATGGTGTTCTAGAATCAGGTTTGCTGATAATAAAGGTAGTGCTTAGTGCACATGGTGTTCTAGAATCAGGTTTACTAATAAAGGTAGTGCTTAGTGCACATGGTGTTATAGAATCAGAAGCTTGTATTAGTTATATTATATAGCTGTTGTGCCTCACCGTCACATCTAGCCTACCCTTAAATGTTTCTACAAATCTTTTGGACTTATGGAGTCCATTAGAGAAAACCCAGAAGAAGACTGCATGCTATCCCCATCCTCATGACCTGCAGCCTCAGCATGCGCTACTCTCTTGGAGCTGGAGTGGGTGAGTGATGCCAGTGCATGGGCAGCAGGTCAGGTGAAGAAGCCCAGACGCAGTACAGACATTTTTGACTCATTGCCAATGCTGACTTCATATCATGAACTGCTGGCTAGGACAGTTATCTGAGAGAGAGAAAATCCCTAGTGGGCAACACACAATCTGTTCTTAGCTTTCAGATATTTGTGTTTGGCGAGAGGTCCTCTTTGGAAGCATTCTAGTTTTAAAAAATGAAAGGGGGAAAAAAAAAGTAGGGAAGAGACCCTATAAAAACAATGTTTTCCAGGTGCTGTTGGAGACCATGTTGAGAGCTATGGGCCGAATGTCTTCCTGAGTAGAGGCTCGGTGGCACATAATGTGTAATACTAAAGGGATTAAATGGATAGTTTACATCAAAATAAATCAAATGAACAGTTGTTAACACCTGGGAGTCAAAGTCAGACTGCCTCCATGTCCCACTGTATGTATCACATACAGTGGGATGGTGAGTCTAATGCTACCGTTTTGTCAAATAAACTTCGATATATAGAATTGTTTTTCATTACGATGTAGGCTTAGCCTATATCCTGAGTATATCCTGAGCCTTCCTCATCCTTGTGAACCAACGGTGTGGCTGCTAGATGGCAGTATTGCACAGTTTAACAACTCCACTAACATTGCCAAATGTGAAAAACCGCAGTGAAAACCTGCCAAGGTTTACGCTGAGCGAATTGGGGGGAAATAGCTTGAGCCACTACTCATCAATCATTAGCTCCAGTTATATCTCCAAGTTTTCATTTGACATCATGTAATTCTCTCTCCTCCTCCCCATGTCATCGTTCATCTGGTTGTCACTGGAGAATGTAACGACCGTTGCAAATTCCACACAGTGACGAATGTGGGGGGTATTTTCCCAAATGTTTCCTGGATCGGCTGCATTTGAGCAATTTTGGACACCTATAGTGGACCCCCCAAGATAGTTCAAGGCTTTATGAAACTGGAAAACTGGAAAGCAATGCTGTTGACCATAAATGCTCTCTCTCTCTCTCTGTGTGTGTGTGTGTGTGTGTGTGTGTGTGTGTGTGTGTGTGTGTGTGTGTGTGTGTGTGTGTGTGTGTGTGTGTGTGTGTGTGTGTGTGTGTGTGTGTGTGTGTGTGTGTGTGTGTGTGTGTGTGGCAGAAAGAGAGTCATTTGAAGAGAATGCAAAAGTTCGCTCAGAGTGGAATCTCCAAAGCAAACATTCATGAGTCTCCAACAACTAAACATTGGTTTGTTTGGAACATCCACTATGTAGTCAAAGTATACAGTTTTCCATGTAGAAATGGAACCGTGGATGATTACCTGTGGGGAAGTCAAGTTTCTCGGGAAGAAGAAATTCAGAAAACATTTGAAGTTTTAGATGATAAACCAATGTGACCATTGTGTAGCTTGTGATATACTTGTACCTCAGGTTCCTTTTAATGAAAGAAAGGTTCAATTATGGTCTGATAACATTCTTAAAGATTCAGTCCTTTCAGATCTCAAAGGGAGTAAAGAAGTCCAGAATCCTACCTTGAGACCTGTACGTTTGACATGGAGATCAAACTTTCATGCGTACTCCATTGACATCAATGAACGACACGTGAACGTCTGACCTAAAGCAGGATTACCCCTTTATCTTTTGTCAAAAGCATATATAACCTTTACGGTTCAAGTTCAGTGTCTGCTCCCCAACCCCGGCGTAGTTCAATAGGGCTTGTTGAAGGTGTCCACGGCAGAGCCACGTTCTGACTCCAATCTGATGAGATGATGAAGACGAACAACCAGGACTCCGTCGGCTCAATAAGCTTTTTGTTTATGGAAGGGGGAGGTCACCACATCGCTTTTATTGACCCGTCCTTAACTGGTCTTGTGGATGTGGCATTTTGTCTACGGTCAGCGAAACTAATCACTCTACTACTGCCAATGGCATGATCGATATAGAAGAGGGGAGGGAGGCACAATGAGGAAGGAGGGAGGCCCAATGACATGACAGACATAGAGAGGGGAGGGAGGCACAATGAGGAAGGAGGGAGGCCCAATGACATGACAGATATAGAAGAGGAGAGGGAGGCCCAATGAGGAGAGAGGGAGGCCCAATGACATGACAGATATAGAGAGGGGAGGGAGGCACAATGAGGAGAGAGGGAGGCCCAATGACATGACAGACATAGAGAGGGGAGGGAGGCACAATGAGGAAGGAGGGAGGCCCAATGACATGACAGATATAGAAGAGGAGAGGGAGGCCCAATGAGGAGAGAGGGAGGCCCAATGACATGACAGATATAGAGAGGGGAGGGAGGCACAATGAGGAGAGAGGGAGGCCCAATGACATGACAGACATAGAGAGGGGAGGGAGGCACAATGAGGAAGGAGGGAGGCCCAATGACATGACAGATATAGAAGAGGAGAGGGAGGCCCAATGAGGAGAGAGGGAGGCCCAATGACATGACAGACATAGAGAGGGGAGGGAGGCACAATGAGGAAGGAGGGAGGCCCAATGACATGACAGACATAGAGAGGGGAGGGAGGCACAATGAGGAAGGAGGGAGGCCCAATGACATGACAGATCTAGAATAGGAGAGGGAGGGAGGCCCAATGAGGAGGGAAGGAGGCACAATGACATGACAGATATAGAAGAGGGGAGGGGTGGCCCAATGAGGAGAGAGGGAGGCCCAATGGCATGACAGACATAGAGAGGGGAGTGGAGGCCACATATTTGAAATCCATATTAAGCCTCATGACTCATGTCTAGTAACTACTATGGCAGCGGCCTTCTTTTTTAAAGTGTCCAGTTGACACCAATGAACTGTGCGCAATAAATATAATTTGCATAGGTTGTTTTTCTTCTGCAGGATTATCTCGAATTTAAACTTAGTAAAATGGCATCTCCTTCTTGGCGATGTTATAGGCCGTATTGAATTGAACAATTAGCTTAGCTTCCTGGCTCAATCTGTTGGCTCTGTCCTGCCTCGGAAAGCCCTCTGTGAAGGGGGCAGCCTCCCGGGTTGGGCACTTGACCCTACACAGCCTGTGCTTGTTGTTGTGCAGCTTCAAGGTCTCAAGTTTCAAACTGGGTTGCTTACAGTCATAAACTTTATATTTCCAGATATTGCTATAGACCACACTGTTTTCAGTAAGCACAGTAAATTACATTTGTCGCTTTTCTGTAACTTACCCATGTGAACTATGCCATCCAAACGTTACGAAAGGTGCATGTTGTTATTTTTTGTCATTGACTCTCGCACACCGGTTCTTGGTGAGAATTAGAATGATCATGTTCTGGTTCGTCTACTAAGGCACTGGGTGAGAGGGGGGGGGGGGGGGGGGGGGGGTCTATTTGCAATTTATTTTTTAAATGTATCTTAATGGCACTGGAGCGAACTATCTACACATGTTTTGCACACAGCTCGTATAGCAGCTTGTAAAACAGAGGGTAAAGACGAACTGTTCGACAAAATCATGCTTAAAAAAATAAATGATCGTTTTTGTTTTTGCACTGATACGACCAATGAAAAATGCAACTCGCACAGTCAAAGAATAGCAAAATGCGACCAAATGCTTGCAGTCTATATCACTGTAAAGTGATAGTTTACCCAAATTGCAAAATACATTTGTAAAAGTGGAATTGACTAAAGGAATCTTACTTTCCGACGCTCGTCGGATGTGGCAGGACAAACCATGACGGACTACAGAGAGAAGCTGAGAGCTGCCCAGTGACACAAGCCTACCAGATGAGCTAAACTACGTATAAGACTCCTGAACATCTAGTCAAATGGCTACCCAGACTATTTGTATGGCCCCCCTCCCACTCCCCCTCTTTACACCACTGCTACTCTCCTGTTGTCATCTACGCATAGTCACTTTAATAACTCTACCTACATATACATAATACCTCAACTAACCGGTGCCACGGTTACTCTGTATCAGGTATATAGTCTCGCTATTGTATTTTACTGCTTCTCTTTAATTGCTTGTTACTTTTATCTCTAATTCTTATCTGTATTTTTTTTGAAAACACATTGTTGGTTAAGGGCTTGTCATTAAGCATTGCCTTCATTGTAAGGTCTACTACACCTGTTGAATTCAGCGCATGTGACTAACACAATTTAATTTGATTTATGTAACTTTTTGGGCAACCCGACGAAATGTCAGTTATAGATCTGTAATTCTGTAATCTGTAAATCTATTAACCTGTAGATCTGTTCTATATGTCCTATTTCTATGCTTCCCGTTTTTAAGAATCGTTTTTGCATCTTTTACTTTCGGTTTTTGTACAACAGCTTCAAAAAAGCTGAAAATACTATATTTTTTGCTCAATGATTCTCTACACTACACATTAATTGTTTTGACACATACACTGAAATTAGGGGAACTAGCAATTAGGGGAACTAGCCTAATTTTTTTGCAACCAGGAAATGGCGTAGCGATTTTTACATATTGCACTTTTACAATATGACAAAGAGCTTGAAAGGAAAAGCGTTCTCAGTTCAATTTCATTCCACTGATGCTGAATGCTGTATGAACTTGAGAACGTTTCTTCCAAGCCCACATGTTGTGGCTCATACGTCTGGTTTTGGTTTGGTACGGTTGCATCGACCAGAGACTGCTCCACTGATAATCAGAGTGACTGCTGAAAAAAAAGTTGCATTTGGGGAAATGAAGAACAGACGACGCATTCAATGATATGTTTTGAAATCTTTTTGGTGTTAGTTATACTTTAAAAAAATGTATTCTTGGCTGTCTTAAACGTCAAACACAGGCTTGCCACGATGAAGTCTGTTTTGGGCAAAATATTAAACCTACTGTTGTGACTAGCTTGTTCTCTCTCTCAATGCTCCATCAATACTTCAGCATGAGAAATATAGCCAAAAGCATGGCACACATGTAGGTTGGACGAAGTAGTATGAAAACAGATGCTAAGATACCATCAGGCCTTCAAATACCTCTCGGCCAATCACAATGGTCTGGCCCAAACTATTCATTTTATAACTCAGTATAACATGCAGGTTTCAGTATGAAGTTAACAACGTACAGTGATTGGTTTAGCATTTTCACACATGATGTCATAATTCCAATCATTCTGGGATTGTATTTTGATATTGAGTGATATTTGCTGTCATACCATGCTTATGGACTGAAGTAAGACGTTACCATTATAGGCAGATGGTCACAAGAATTCTCGTTGCACCCTACTCTTCCTAAAGCGAGTGCAGCCTATTGTGTACAGCTGCGACAGTAGTCCTTGGCGTTAGAACGGCCAGCTCTGCCAACGACCAAATTAGGTTGACCCGAAATTTCTCTTTCACAACAAATCCCCATAGAAAGTCAACTCAGCCAGGCTGTTCCAAATAAAAAACCTGAGTGTGGCTGGTGAAAACCATGGAGAAATGCGATGCCGTGGTCCATATGTTCGTGGTTTAAGTGCTTGGCAGAGGGAGGATGTAGCAACTGATGGTGAAGATGTTCTGGTTCAGTGGATAGGAAGTAAATCACTCAGGGGAGGAGAGGGACGATTCCTTCCTGCCCTCTGCGCTCCAGCAGGGTCAAGATGCAAAGAAGAAATGTTTAAAAAAAGAAAGCAGCTTCCCTTTGCGGCCGAATTGGAGCAGTAAGGACCGTCAGGACTCATGTTTCCTGATGGTTACGGTCTATTTATGGAGCCTGACAACCTGAAATGCATGATGGACCAGTATAATACACTTAGTTTGGTGTATCATACTGAACAAAAAATATAAACGCAACATGCAACAATTAAAAAAAAAAGATTTTCCTGAGTTACAGCTCATATCAGGTTAATCAATCAACTCAAATATATTCATTAGGCCCTAATCTATGGATTTCACATGATTGGGAATACAGATATTTTTCCTAGCCACCGTGCTTCTACACCTGCATTGCTTGCTGTTTGGGGTTTTAGGCTGGGTTTCTGTACAGCACTTTGAGATATCAGCTGATGTACATCTCACAGATACCTTAAAATAAAAAAAATGGGCCTCAGGATCTCATCATGGTATCTCTGTGCGTTCAAATTGCCATCGATAAAAATGCAATTGTGTTCATTGCCCGTGGTTTATGAATCCCCATACCATAACTCCACAGACACCATGGAGCAATCTGTTCACAACGTTGACAGCAGCAAAACGCTTGCCCACATGACGCCATACACATGATCTGTGGTTATGAGGCCGGTTCGAGGTACTGCCAAATGGAGAAACCTGCCAATGAAATCAGGGAGGGGACTATGGATCGGTCCATAACAAGAGATTGAAAATGTTAACTTTGAAAAGTCACACCCTTCACCCCATTTAATTTAAAGTCATGAAATTCGGTACATTGGTTCCTCTCATCATAGGGAACAAATTTGGCCCAGGGAAACATAAATATTTTTGTGAAAAACACTTAAAACGATACTCCTCAGGCACCGAATCACCGATCTGCACGAAACATGTGGCGAAGATGGACAATGGTCTCTCAACATCATATTTTTGAGACTATTACCTAAAATATGTCTGCCGTTACCCAATAAACATTCACGTGGGCGTGGTATTGCACATAAATGCATATAAATCAGTCAAAGATATTGGTAATGGAACAAAACTTGGTACACATGTTGGAAATTCTGCCAATACTCAACATATGCAAAAACATTCATATCGACCACATTGTGGTGCTATAACGGGCACATCTATATCTCTTGATTTGCCTTTCTCATAGTGATGAAATTTGGCACACATGCTCAGGGATGTGAGTTTAGCTAACCCACACAATATCTCGGACACTACTGGCCCGATTTTAATGAAACTTTGGTGAATGACGCGTCTTGCCACTGAGATCCATATTTACCAAAGTACACTGATTGACCCAAGGCCCTGCATTATTTCGTGGGGGACGACATGTTTATGGTTTCCTTGTTTATAGAGGCACACAGACATAATTCAATTGATTGGATCTGTATAGTAGCAGATCAGGTGTAAAGTTAAAGTGCGTAACACAAACGCAAAAAATGAGTTTTGAGTTAAAAAATGAACACATCCAACTTCACCTCAGTGGACACAGTTAATCAATTACCTTGACAATGTCGTAATGTTAATTGGTCCTTTATGTTTTAAACTGCTGAGAAATCACATCAGAAAGTCTGATGAGGCTCAAGAGAAACGTGTTCCGGTTAAAGTCAGTCTGTGAGAGTGTGAAAGCAGATTAGACCATAATAAAACGCCTCAGAGAGCAAGTCTGGCTAATGGCGTCCGTCTGACAACACTTTGCTCTGTGGAGCTGAACAAACAGTTATAAAACTGTCACCTAGATCATCATAAAGGAGTATGGTAAGCTAGTGCTGGCTGCGGAAACTGTACCGACATCTGTCCAGATGATCCACTCTCTGGCTGTTTTGTTTTGGTTGCGGAGGGTTGGAACACTTGTAAGCAGCCGTGTATTTTCCATGTTGCCGTTTCAACAGCTTCATGCTGTGGCAGCTCGACTATTCCCGCAGTGGCCATGTAGAGAGGGCTACATCACAGTCTTGTTGTTTAGAATAGATTATTTTGTCCATTTTTGTTAGAATGGAAATGTGTCTTTTGCCTTTTATCAACGCCATCAGACACAAAATGTTGAGAGGTACAAGGTCAGCCGCGGTGCCCCTGGGTGGAGGAGAGCAATGGGAAAAGCTCTGCAAAAGCTCATCCACCTCGAAGGACAATTTAAAAAAAATATGGAAGGAAGTTGCCGGTGCGGAACGCAGAGCTTCACACTTGAGTGCCCATTAAAACACTAGGACCTCTAACATTTTACCATTACTTGATAGTTGAGGATGATGATGACAGGACGTTAGGGGTAGTGTGGGGAATTTCCTACAATGGTGGTTTGGTGTTGTATACACAAGGATGGCGGGAGGAATAATAAAATCTAAATAAATAATTACATATTGGACTACACATTTGATTTCAGCTGCGATTAGATGCTTATACATTTCAGGAATAGAATTGTTTTGCTGCAATGGCCCGCCTGAGCTGTTATATGCCACACCTGAAATCCTTGACTGCCATTCATCTCAATGAGAGCTGGCATATTGTTTTGGTGAGAAAAAAAACACCAGACCCACTGGCCAACATTGGATCTGTATGCACGAAACAGGTCTCACTGCTAGGAGCTCGGTCCCTTTCGGGTTTACCATGGTGGAGTCATGAGAACGAGTCAGAGTGACTCCAGACTCCCGTTTTACATATTGACCAATAGTGGCACAGAATCTCTGGAGAAACACACACACACATTGGAGGAAATCTGAAGCGGGGAGAATTAGGTAATGAATTTGTCATCTCTCCGGGTAGAGTGGTGTGTTGTCCTTTTGGCTCTTGTGTTTCTAAACCTCTCTCAGGAATGTTGATTTCAAAGAGAGGGCTGAGGGCTGGGTGTGTGCCCCAGTACTTGTATAGCGACTGAGTAATGTCAGCCTCTGTCATCAAGCTCAACTAATAGACCTCAGCCAGGCCCTGACGTAAAGCCCCTTGTGGTCTTAAAGGCAGCAGTGCAGACATCATTCAACATACAGTGCACGCTGTAAACACATCATGAAGCAAACTTTCAGCCTCATATATATACACACACAATCAAAAGCAGGAAGGGAGATTATTTGGTCGTTTTTTTTACGAGATTTTGAGGTGATTTGCACGTCACTGGATGTCAAACAGGGGGGTTGCATATACCCCTGTCCGAACACGGTCCCCCGGAGGACCATCCATACACATGTCAGGAACACACCAGCAAGGGAACCAATTCACTGCATGTTTTCTCGTTCGGCTACAGATGTCTTGCATTTCCTGTGCTGTTTCTATGCACTGTAGAAGGGTGCTTGACCAGGCTGGGAAATAGGGTAAGGAGGTGTAAGTACACAGCATGTTGACGGTCATACAGAACAAAAACATCAGCCAATGGTGTTTGTCCCCTGTCTCCATCCCTCTCATTCAGATGTTCATTCTCCTGGTTACAGTGTAACCTGTGAGGAAGGGAAGTCGAAGTAATGCAGCTGACATACTGAAATCCTGCTTTACACACACACACACACACACACACACGACACACACTACACACGACACACACACACACACACGACACACACACACTACACACACTACACACACACTACACACACTACACACACACACTACACACACACACTCACACACACACACACGACACGACACACACACACACACACACACACACACACACACACACACACACACACACACACACACACACACACACACACACACACACACACACACACACACACACACACACTACACACTACACTACACACACACACCGTCAGCGGTAATGTTTTTTATTCTATTCCATCGTCGTGAGCAACAGAGACAAAAACTAAATATGTGAACAAATAAGATAAAAATATCGAAGTGACATGAAAGCTGAGGTTAGAATCTGATGAGGACAAAGAAAAAGCTCAAACTCATGTCATCAGGTCCCGTGCGCCGGTCCGTGAACCAGTCGTCCACTTCCTGCTGAGAGCAACATTTGTGTAAACCACGAGTACTTATGAGCGTGGTGTTGGAATGTTTAACTCTCAAGTCCCCGTGGAGAGTCTGTTCTTTTCTCCTGTTTTGAGCGAATCAAAGACGACAACAAAAAACAGGATTTTCAAAGGGAGGTGAGGGGTGTTTTGTCAGCACAACAAAAGCAACAAATTGGCAACACGTTTAGGATGAATTTCAAGTAATCTGAAACACATGCATAAATTATAGCCTGATAATTATGCACCTCGAGCTTCGCTATATACCTGTGTTTTTTTTTACAATTACACCTGACTTGCTTGGTAGAGCACAACTGTTGAGAAAAGTGACCGCTATGACAAGTTACTGTCATTACTTGGAAATGACTATTTACAACTCGATTAGCCATTTTTTAGTCGCACTACAAAAGTGGATGCCCATCTATTTCTTTCCATAATATTACTAGGTTTGACATATGACAATAACACATTTCATGGTCGACACAAGTCTGTCACACAGAGCACTTGGAAGAGAGGACTAAATGAAAGGGGAAACAAACCCATCTGGTTAGTGCTGTTCCTTCAATACCATGTATGTTTAGCTGCAGGGGCCTGGCTTTAGGACGTGTTTCCTCTCCACGATGGCTCTCTGCTGGACGCCTGTGACTGGCTTTAGGACGCGTTTCTTCTCCACCATGGCTCTCTGCTGGACGACTGTGACTGGCTTTAGGACGCGTTTCCTCTCCACCATGGTTCTCTGCTGGACGCCTGCGACTGGCTTTAGGACGCGTTTCCTCTCCACCATGGCTCTCTGCTGGACGCCTGCGACTGGCTTTAGGACGTGTTTCCTCTCCACCATGGCTCTCTGTTGGACGCCTGTGACTGGCTTTAGGACGCGTTTCCTCTCCACCATGGCTCTCTGCTGGACGCCAGTGACTGGCTTTAGGACGCGTTTCCTCTCCACCATGGCTCTCTGCTGGATGCCAGGGACTGGCTATAGGACGCGTTTCCTCTCCACCATGGCTCTCTGCTGGATGCCAGGGACTGGCTATAGGACGCGTTTCCTCTCCACCATGGCTCTCTGCTGGATGCCAGCGACTGGCTATAGGACGCGTTTCCTCTCCACCATGGCTCTCTGCTGGACGCCTGCGACTGGCTATAGGACGCGTTTCCTCTCCACCATGGCTCTCTGCTGGACGCCTGCGATTGGCTACTCAAATACCTTCATTTGCATAACACTGTACCTCTGCTTTCAGATGTTTAACTGGGAGGTTTCCGGTGGGAGCTTCGTCTTAATATAACAGTATAACTTTAGGCCGTCCCCTTGACCATACCCGGGTGCGAACCAGGGACCCTCTGCACACATCAACAACAGTCACCCACGAAGCATCGTTACCCATCGCTCCACAAAAGTCGCGGCCCTTACAGAGCAAAGGGGAACTACTACTTCAAGGTCTCAGAGCAAGTGACGTCACCGATTGAAATGCTATTTAGCGCGAACACCGCTAACTAGCTAGCCATTTCACATCCGTTACATTAACACTGGCAATTCAATCCTTTTAGATAAGTGTGCATGTATAGTGCGTGTGTGTGTGTTTGTATGGGTCATATGGCTTTGTATTACCACCATCGACACTATAACTCAGGTTGCATGCACACGTCATTGCAATCACATCTCAAAACCTTCTTTTCTTTTGTCCCTCCAAAAATATCAGAATTGAAGGTTTCTCAAGCTGTCCCCTTTATAAAGAGGAAGAGGTCGCAAGGACATGGTAACGGACCAGTTATACTCTTTGAGACAGTGCCAAGTTCCGCATGTGTGTGTGGGCGGGCGATATTCACGTCTGCCCATGGCTAAAAAGCCACATTGAAATGCAAACACTACCGCCCCTGTCTCCCACCCACCCCCTTAGGCCCCTTCAGGCCCTCCCATCCCTAACCGTTTACAGAAGCCCCTGACAACGTGTGTATATTATATCCACTTCCTTCTGGGGAACGAATAGTAAACAACATTTTCCTCAACGGCATAGCCCCATTACAACTGATAAATCGTTGTTTCGGAGAGAGGCCACTATTAAGAGTTCTCTTTCCTGAGAGACCTAAGTGCTCTGAATGGTGTGCGTGGAGCGCCGGGGGTACGAGGCTGAGAGTCTCCATTCATCTTTCTAGAAGACAGGTGGGTAACAGAAAAGCATATGTAACAAACCCAGAGTTCGACAGCCGTCCATGAGGCATTTATTCTTTCCAAATGTACAGTAATAGAAGTCTCCAGTCTCTAGATGGTTCCTGGGTAAAATCTTACGCTTGTGAGAATGGATTTGTTTAGTAATTCGAGACAAATTGAAATGTGTGAAACCAACTGTAATTTTTCAAACAGATTCGATTCAAGCATGTTTGTTTCCTATAATTCTGAAATAAGTTTTGCGCTGTACAACACCTGGATACCTTGTTGCCTTAGTTACCTACCTGGCAAAAGGCTGAGCCCTCTTCTTGACCCAAGTTAATGCCTTAGTTAGCCTGCTAACTCCTCTGGTTAATGGACTTGATTGCATATGGCCCAATGTCTTTGTAGAAACTTAGCATTCATGGTTACTGCAGCTAGTTATGGCCCCTGGTTGTTAGTGTAAATCTGTTTCACGCAACGTTTGGTTTACTTGTTGAATGGTAGCTATCAGCCTATATTTCAGAGAATGAGAGCATCTTGCTACTTAGTGTCTTGCAAACACAAAGCTCATTTACTGTGTTTTAATGATAGGAGAGTGGATGTCCTGCTTCATAAAATCAGCTGTGGCTCAGTGGGATCTCTCTACCCCCTTCATTATCTATCTTCTTCCCCCTCTCTCCCTCCTTCCCCCTCCCTGTATCTCTCCCTCTCTCTCTCTCTCTCTCTCTCTCTCTCTTATTATACAGTATCTAACGAGTGTACATTTTCTCTCCAGACAGAAGAGGGAGCCACGACTCTACATTTGTCAGGCAGCAGCAGAGTCAGGGTTAGATTTTGGTTTAAGGCCCTTCTCCATGGCGTTATACTACTGTACACTTACCAGCAGCAATGTGGGGCATTGGTCACCGGCTCACCTGCCTTTATGTCCCCACGGTTAAAGGTTTAACCATCAGTTGGGGCTGCTATGAGACACTTCACCCGAACACTGTAACATACCTGTCTTCAAATACTATTTGAAATAGTTACAAATACATTATATGTGCTTGGTTGTGGTTGCCTGGCTTAATAAACTGATGGAATAGTCCCAAAACTGCAAACCCTGCCCACCTGGCAATCCAGGCAGGCTGGACCAAACACTCCAAGTGTTTGAAAGATTTCAAAAAAAGTATTTGAACCGAGGTCTGCACTGCAGCACTGAGCACAATCAAATCCAGCTGTACAAGTGAATAAGTCTTACCCAATGTAAGCATTGTAAATCTTCCCCGGAACAAGTGAACAATGAAATTTGAAATTAATGATTCCGTGTAGCTCTATCATTTCAATGGTCATTTATTAGAAAAGGTTACTGGCTGATTGCCTAATTGCCTTTGAGTCTGTGGGCTCGGTTTCTATAGCTGATGGACGAATGACCATTATGGCCCTGAGAAATTTCTGGCCCCCAAAGGTTCAACTAAATCTTTAGTCATTTTATGTTTTTACTGACTTTTATGATTATTTCACTGCAATATCGCTATACACATCTTGATGTCCTTTTGTTTTGTGTAGAAGTTTCTTGCCTGGGCAGATGGTGACGCAGGTCATGTAGATAACTCATGTCAATGAAGGACAGCTACAGTATATTCCACAGCTATAGTCAACAATTTCTCATTTCGGATAGATCTCTCTCCTTTACTCTGTTTTGAGGCCAGAATTTGATTTGCTGAGACAATACCCCATTTCCAGGGTCACCAATCACATTAACGCGACTTGATTGCACATACGGTGGATTACACAGAAAAGAGGAAGACGTTAGACGTGGACAACAGCAGCCACAATCCACAGACCTCTGAAACATTCGGAGTGAGAAAAAAAATTCCACTGCAACCCATGATGCATTGTGGTCTGACTTGGCTCTGACAACTAACAGGGTTGTGACATTGAGCAGGAGCTCTCTTTAAGAGACGGGGGCCACCGTGACATTTCTCTGATATTAACAATAAATAACGTCTCGAGCCAAAGCCCAACGAGTCAGCTGTTTCCAGTCCCTTAGGTGGGTCACTACGTGACAGGGTCCATTTTGTGCCGTCACTCTGGGGGAAGAAACACACATCTCCACATCCCCTCACTGCAGTCCCCAAGCTCGGAGATTAAAGGCTGCCTAGGGCCTACTGACGCCCCGCTTGGCTCAGAGTTTCATCACAGAGAACGGAGCACACTGCTATGGAGGGTGTAGAAGGAGCATTTGTCAGACTGCTCTTTGAAGGAAATTAGTGGAGTTCAAACTTCGCTGTGATATTTTCTTGCGACTTTGTGCCGAAATGGGATGCAGTGGTCGAGTCAAGCCATGTTTACAATATGGACGTTAGGGTGCATTGTGGTGTCCCACCTGGATACATGTTGTCATTTAGGCCAATCAGAGCTGGCAAACAGGTATGTTGGGGTTAACACAAAACAATAATGTACTTTAAATTGAGAAAATGTGTGTTTAACTTCTCCCTGTTTATTAGCCAATAATAGTACCCCAAGTCCCCAAATTATCAGTGAGAGAGAATTGTCAGGAAATGGAAAGTCCCAGCTAGCACATTTTGGTTCCTTGGAAGTTAAGGGAACACATATTTTTTGTTCCACATTGGCTGTGGGAATGAAGCCATACGTTTCCTGACCGGGTAAAACATAACGTTTTTTAAACATTATGAGAACAGAAGTGAAAGTTTTGTCGTTCTTGGAACGTTTATTTTTAGGTTGCAGGGAAGTTCTGAGAACGTCTTACTCTGGTTCCTTGAAAGTTTCCTGTGAGGTTTTATGAAACCTACAGAAATTATAGTTTATTTTAAGATTTTTGAATAACTTCCTTAAAAATGTTCACTGAATGTTCCAATAAGACTTAATAACACTGCTAGCTTGTTTTGGGTTAACTTTTTTGAACTCCCAGCACAGATAGGATACATGGAAATGAATTTCCTTAGACATGAATCAAGCAAACGCATAACTTTTTTATTGTGACACAGCATCACAGCATTCAAACCAATATCTTCTGTTTTCTATCCATGGAATTAATCCACTGCACCACCAGGACAGAGTTAGAATGCCATGTTTTTTTTTACGCCTACAAAGCTGTTCATTTCGGTCTATTCAAACCCCATATCAAAAGACACAAGCACTCATTAAGATTTGGTGTGGCCAATTAGTGGTCACGGCCAACACACCTGAACACACTTAACATATAGAGGTTAGAGAGAGTTCTGTTGATGTTGAGAACGGAATGTATATGTTTTTAAATAACATTCTTAGAACCTTCTCTGAACATTAACGTTTTATTGTGGTTTTTATGGAAAGTTTTCTTAACTTTCTGGGAACAATTTGAGAACATGACTTTAAATAGATCATGTGAGAAATGTTACAGTATGCTGAAGTACTGAAATTCCCACAGAAGAACGTTGTTTCTTTTACGTTTTTTGGAACAATTTAGGAACAGGAATTTAAATAGAACTATGAAGGAACCTGCAGGAAAGGTTATGCTGAAGTACTGAAATTCCCACAGAAGAAGGTTGCTTCTTAACGTTCTTGAGAACATTTCCAACATCAAAACAGTTGGAGAACGTTTCCTAGAACATTACCAAAATGTCAATTCAATGTATCCAACTTTTAGGAAATGTTCTGTTAAAGTAATGAAATACATTTTTTTTTTTTTTAATTGTCCAGTTTCTTAAATGTGCTGAGAACGCAAAGCACGCTCTAACCAAGCACTAAAAAACATACGGTTCTCAGAACGTTATGTGTTAGCTGGAGTAGCACAAAGTCTGCCAATGGATCTAACAGGGAGGTTAAGTCACATAGTGTGGAAGCAATAGCTCTGGAAATCCATGCATCAGAGACAACATGTACGTAAGTACGTATGTGCCATTGAGAAATTAGAGACAGTTTAGTTGAGACAAGTGGAATCTGCAAAAAGTGTGTGTTTACGTTAGACAAGAACCCGGTGAGTGTGAGAGGACGAGTATATGAACCTGACGGGAAAATAAGGAAAGGGAAAGAGAGAGGAGGACGGTCAGGAGAGTGATCGCGACTGAGAATTGTACGGAAAGGCGAGTGAGGAGCCCAAGGCCTTTTTTCTCCTGACTGTATGAATTGGTTAAACCAAACAAATCCCACTGGCCTAGTGCCAGGGCTCCTCCTGAACTGTCCTACTACTTTACAGTAGAGCGCCCTGGGTATTCCTGAACTCTCCTGCCCCTTTACAGTAGATTGCCACTCTTCCTGACCTCTCCTTTTACTTTACAGTAGGTCGCCCAGGGCTCTTCCGGCACTCTCCTGCTACTTTACAGTAAAGCACCCGGGCTCCTCCTGAACTCTCCTGCTACTTTACAGTAGAGCACCAGGGCTCCTCCTGAACTCTCCTGCTACTTTACAGTAGACTGCCCTGGACTCCTCCTGAACTCTCCTGCTACTTTACAGTAGAGCACCAGGGCTCCTTCTCAACTGTCCTGCTGCTTTACAGTAGAGCACCAGGGTTTCCTCCTGAACTGTCCTACTACTTTACAGTAGAGCGCCCTGGGCTCCTCCTGAACTCTCCTTCTACTTTACAGTAGAGCACCAGGGCTCCTTCTCAACTGTCCTGCTGCTTTACAGTAGAGCACCAGGGCTCCTCCTGAACTCTCCTGCTACTTTACAGTAGAGCGCCCTGGGCTCCTCCTGAACTCTCCTGCTACTTTACAGTAGAGCACCAGGGCTCCTTCTCAACTCTCCTGCTACTTTACAGTAGAGCACCCGGGCTCCTCCTGAACTCTCCTGCTACTTTACAGTAGAGCACCCGGGCTCCTCATGAACTCTCCTGCTACTTTACAGTAGAGCACCCGGGCTCCTCCTGAACTCTCCTGCTACTTTACAGTACAGCACCCGGGCTCCTCCTGAACTCTCCTGCTACGTTACAGTACAGCACCCGGGCTCCTCCTGAACTCTCCTGCTACTTTACAGTAAACTCTTCCAGATGATTAACGAGCGCAGGGTAGGACTTCATTACTGAGTCCTACCCTGCTCCTGTCCTGGTTTTCACTAGAACACAACACTCTGTGCTACATGGCCTGGAACACTCTTCAAGATGCTCACTGCAAGTAGCTCAAACTGTACTGACCAACGAGGCCATTGACAAACCATCTCAAATGAACTCGCCATATGCAACCCAAAATAACTCACCGTATCTAACTCCAAACTGTACTGACCCAGAAAGCCATTGAAAAACCCAGCAAATAACTGCAAAGGCTACTTTAGGGTGTCAAAGCAGCCCATATTGATGAATGCCAGTGGTTATGTTGACTGTAAATAACAGTGTCACTTCAGGAGAATGTGAGGCTTTTTGGCGTTACACTGATTCCACACCACCTGCGTTGTGTGCAAGAGTGTTGCTAAATAAATCGGCCGAAATTCCATTCCATGAAGGCAAACTCAGTATGAAATGACTGTGAATGTGTGTGGATATTCAAGGGACTATTCAAGGATACATTTTTAAAAAATATATTTTTGGGGTATTTTATTGTTTTATGGTCAGCGATAGTCAGAAAGAAGAGGGGAGACGAGATTCGTACCCATGTCGCCTGGAGGCTGGGGATTCCTGTACATTATTTTATTTTTATTTTTCCTTTATTTAACTAGGCAAGTCAGTTAAGAAGAAATTCTTATTTTCAATGATGACCTAGGAACAGTGGGTTAACTGCCTGTTCAGGGGCAGAATGACAGATTTGTACTTTGTCAGCTCGGGGATTTGAACTTGCAACCTTATGGTTACTAGTCCAACGCTCTAACCACTGCCGCCCCATTCAAGGATAGATTAGTTTATTTGTGCATTTTTTTCACCTTTCCTCACCAATCCTAGAAACATGAACTGTCTACTTGGGCCATGGCACTAATGTAGGAAGTCAATATCAAATAATATGTAAACCTGGATTCACCAGCATTCTGCACCCCAAAGGATAAGAGGCCAGGCAAGGCAACATTACTGAGGCCCAGCTGGCTATATACTGTAGGTATTCTGCACCATACAACATGTTTGACTGAGTGTTGAGGCAGGATAGCAAAACAAGAACTGAACTGATATGTCAAATGTCTCAAACCATGAGCCTTGCAGTAGAAATGGAAGCCTCAACACCTAACATGGTCTAAGTCACACCATGACACTACACTAAAACGAGCATGAAGAACCTGTGTTATTGGCACCAGCCCGGGCCATAAATGTAACTACATTTCACAACATCCATATATTTATCCAACTCAGTGAACTTTCATGTGATGAGTGAGAACATACTGTGTATATATATATATATATATATGGGTATTTTACTCTGTTGTGCCGATGTTTTCATTACTGAGTCCTACCCTATGATTCATTGCAAAATGTCCCATATGTGCAACAATGCCATCAATAACCTTGCATTCGAGCTTAAATCTACACTGCCATATCAAATCAAATCAAATTTATTTATATAGCCCTTCGTACATCAGCTGATATCTCAAAGTGCTGTACAGAAACCCAGCCTAAAACCCCAAACAGCAAGCAATGCAGGTGGAGAAGCACAGTGGCTAGGAAAAACTCCCTAGAAAGGCCAATACCTAGGAAGAAACCTAGAGAGGAACCAGGCTATGTGGGGTGGCCAGTCCTCTTCTGGCTGTGCCGGGTGGAGATTATAACAGAACATGGTCAAGATGTTCAATGTTCATAAATGACCAGCATGGTCGAATAATAATAAGGCAGAACAGTTGAAACTAGAGCAGCAGCACAGTCAGGTGGAAGTTGAAACTGGAGCAGCAGCATGGCCAGGTAGACTGGGGACAGCAAGGAGTCATCATGTCAGGTAGTCCTGGGGCATGGTCCTAGGGCTCAGGTCAGTTGAAACTGGAACAGCAGCATGGCCAGGTGGACTGGGGACAGCAAGGAGTCATCATGTCAGGTAGTCCTGGGGCATGGTCCTAGGGCTCAGGTCCTCCGAGAGAGATAGCATTTAAAAGGTAGACAGAGTATTAACAGTAGATCGAGTATTTTACATACATATCCCCACTGATCCGAATACCTGTCTTATCACTCAGCAATTACTCCATTTGAAACCTTGTGTTAGTAATCATTACAAATCGCAATGGCACAATAAACCACCAGAGTTATGACAGTGTAGAATAATTCATTATGGACATGGGGAGAAGTTGAAAAGTTGAATAGCGGGGTTCTGTGTGGAGCTCTGTACAGTGGTGGATACTCTGGGCTAAGCAAAAATAACGCCACTGTTTTCCTTGTACTTGTGGTTGGCTTGGCCTGTGGCCAGGAAGTATTTAGGACTGGCACATAAATGGCACGATGGAAAAGGAAGCCGGACCAGAGCATGTGACATTGACAGCACAACCAAGAGACACCTATCTTGAGGTTAGTACATGCTTCCATAATGTTTATGTGACAGAATGCTAAGAGAAGATAACAGCTAACATTCCTACCCATCTTAGACAGCAGGGAAGTCTTATGTGTGTGTGAGGTATCTGAAAGACTTTTACAGAATACCCTATGAGCCTTTGCTACGATGAAACCTCAAGCAATCAGTGCTCTTGTAATGCACTGAAATGCATCGTTTTTCCAACACTACATGCAATCGTTTGCGGTATACTTCTTGAAATCAGCAATGGACGGGAGAGTTTGCCTGCCACTAATTTCGCCAAACCGCCTAGTCGTTGCGTTCCCATGGTGTGACTCAGCAGCTGAGAAATGAACTGTGTTGTAAACCTGGCTGAGAGCAGGAACACACAGTAAAGAAACCGACCCGTTGGACCGCATGCTTGATGTGAGGCACCGATTTTTCCCATGTTGATGCAATGATTATGTGGTTTAGTAAAGTGAGCCACGAGACGTTCTGTTTATTTACACCGGTTAGGCTATTTTTACCAGGAAACTTTTGTTTTCACAGTAGAGTTGAGTCACACTGTAACCTTAGCAACTGTTTTTTTTCCCGTGCCTATTTAAATTTTAAAAAGTGTATTTAACCTTTTATTTAAGTAGGCAAATTCAGTTAAGAACAAATTCTTATTTGCAATGATGCCCTACCCCGGTGAAAACCCTACCCTAACGCAGACGATGCTGGGCCAATTGTGCGCCGGCCCTATGGGACACCCGATCACGGCCGGTTGTGATACAGCTCGGGTTTGAACCAGGGTCTGTAGTAACACCTCTAGCACTGAGATGCAGTGCCTTAGACCGCTACGCCACTCGGGAGCCCCTCTACTATAGCAATGCCTATGTATTGCATCGATATAGTATGAAAGAAAAATCAAGCCCGCAAGTGCAGGTAGTCATCCTCTCCTTTTAATTGGTATCTAAATTGCCCAGCTGAGTATAAAAACTTGCACAAAGAAATTGTGTAAAGCAGTCTGGATTCAACAGTAAAATACAGATCTTCTCAAGTGATATTGTTGCAATATAAGTTGAATTGAAGTGTGTGACCCTATTTTAAAACATTTCGGAAAGCAACCGTCCAAAACGGAGAGATGCCGGATCCTGTTTTGGCAGGATCCTGTTCCGGTAGGATAACGGCACAAGTTAAGCAATGTTAACAACGTATTGTAAAGGAACAGATGACAATCAACAACGGTCTTGGATGTGTCTCTTGCACTCACTTTAATCTAGGCAACTGTTTCGGAAATAAGACTGATTGTGAAGTAATTTGGGGGAAAAGCTCCTGTCTCATGGATTATGTAAATGATTATTTCTATCTGGCTGTATAAAAGTCTCCCCGAATCTCTGAGAGAGATTGAACCAAGAGACCCTGCAGACACTGGACACTGAGACTCTCCTCATCGGTTATCTGGGTAAACTCGGCAGGAAGCCTTGCGGTAAGACAGGCAGGCAGCCTTGCGGTAAGACCGGCAGGCAGCCTAGCGGTAAGACCGGCAGGCAGCCTAGCGGTAAGACCGGCAGGCAGCCTAGCGGCAAGACCGGCAGGCAGCCTAGCGGTAAGATCGGCAGGCAGCCTAGCGGTAAGACCGGCAGGCAGCCTAGCGGTAAGACCGGCAGGCAGCCTAGCGGTAAGACCGGCAGGCAGCCTAGCGGCAAGACCGGCAGGCAGCCTAGCGGCAAGACCGGCAGGCAGCCCAGCGGCAAGACCGGCAGGCAGCCTAGCGGCAAGACCGGCAGGCAGCCTAGCGGTAAGATCGGCAGGCAGCCTAGCGGTAAGATCGGCAGGCAGCCTAGCGGTAAGATCGGCAGGCAGCCTAGCGGTAAGATCGGCAGGCAGCCTAGCGGTAAGACCGGCAGGCAGCCTAGCGGTAAGACCGGCAGGCAGCCTAGCGGTAAGACCGGCAGGCAGCCTAGCGGTAAGATCGGCAGGCAGCCTAGCGGTAAGACCGGCAGGCAGCCTAGCGGTAAGACCGGCAGGCAGCCTAGCGGTAAGACCGGCAGGCAGCCTAGCGGTAAGATCGGCAGGCAGCCTAGCGGTAAGATCGGCAGGCAGCCTAGCGGTAAGACCGGCAGGCAGCCTAGCGGTAAGACCGGCAGGCAGCCTAGCGGTAAGACCGGCAGGCAGCCTAGCGGTAAGACCGGCAGGCAGCCTAGCGGTAAGACCGGCAGGCAGCCTAGCGGTAAGACCGGCAGGCAGCCTAGCGGTAAGACAGTGACACTTTGGAGTTGGACTGTATACTCAAGTAATTTGATCATTCTTAGATTTATTGAGTTGTTTAAAATAATTTGTTTACTTTAATACTTCTGTTGAATAGTTTGAACTGGAAGCTACAACCTTCGGACTTCACAATGATGGTAAGACATTACATTTATTTGTTTTCTTATTGCATATTTTGTATGTGTACTTCAATATTAAACTGGTAGATAGATGTTTTGTTTGAAATTTGATAAAATTATAGTTTAAAGGAGCAATATGCAGTTAGAAATATAACAATGCAACACCCCACCACTGTTTTGTTAAACGGCTGAGGGATGGGGCTGGAGAAATGTAACCACTCTCAAATGTTGGACAGTGACAAAGTCCAACGTCTCAACTGAACTGTTCCATTTGCACCATCTGCATCACTGTCACCTGTCCAGGCCTAGTGTGACATGGACACTGATTGCAAAAAAGTTGACTGAGAGTAGCACATCACTATTTCTGTATCTTTGACATCCTTACAAATACAGAAAAATACAGTAGCTCTCTCCTCTCTCTCTCTCTCTCTCTCTCTGTGTGTGTGTGTGTCTGTGTACCAGAGGAAAATGGATGGCACTGTGAACTTCTACAGACCCTGGGACCAGGTACAAAACTGGTTCTGGAAACATCTGGAGAGGTGAGTGAGAGGCTGGGTGAGACTTTACTTCATAGAAACATGCTATGTCTGGAGAGTCCTGGCTGGGTGAGAGTTTACTTAATAGAAACATGCTATGTCTGGAGAGTCCTGGCTGGGTGAGAGTTTACTTCATAGAAACATGCTCTGTCTGGAGAGTCCTGGCTGGGTGAGAGTTTACTTCATAGAAATATGAGGAAACATCAATTCTTCAGGACTGGAGAACATCTACCTCCTTACTAAGAAGGAAGAAGGGTGGACATGGATGACTTTGAGGAAAACAGAGAGACTCAGAGGCTGACGGCTACAAGATGCACGTCACTGGCTTCCAAAAATGGAAGTGCAGGTGAGTGAGGAATTAGATATGTTGTTTTTTGGGAATATTAACACAAAAGTCATTCATACACTGCTCCATCTGCACTGCACAGTACTGTGGTTGTCCTATAAACCTCAGAGAAAATGTTCACCAATACTTTATTTGGCTGTAATGACATACCCCCTATGCAAAAAAAGGAGTACCACTCATAAACACGGGACAATTGGACTCATGATTTTAAAAAATCTCTGTTTTTCAAGGGACTCACTGAAGCTTCTTAACCGGGTAGAAATGAACCGCCTTCGACAAAGACAATGACGCTCCGCCTCAGAATTTTGCAAATAGATAATATGCTGCATTTTGCTATATGAATTGCCACAATGCAAACATCAACAGATTGTACTTATGGGGAAAGACACATTATGTTACTACTGGTGTTAACTGGGCTACGTGGAAAAGTTATTTTATTGGATTTTTCTTGGCCATCTCTATGAAGGTCAGACCTGTGTCAGACCACTGAAGAGAAGCCAGCCAGCAGGGTCTCCCAATGTCTGTTGCAGGGGCTTAGACCCGCTACTCTGACATTACAGTATCTCATTAATCATCCAATCATTGCCACCTGTATCAGATGAGACGTGGGATATCTGTTTTTATAAATGTTATGTGTGCTTCTGACCTGACAACTTTATCTCCAAACATTGTGTTGATGACGAGCGGGACCCTGCCTTCTGGCGATGCAGCTAAATGTTTAAGGTTTATCACATGTATCTTTATTGTCCTCTTGTTGTGTAATGCAACCGTATGCAACCATATGCATATCATTACAGTCCGCACATTCCATACAGATTTTCAGTACCTTTCATAATGACTAGGTTGCAGACTACACTCTCGTATCTGAAACAATCATGTCTAGCGTCATACTTTTTGATGAAGGGGCCTGCTTCGTGTTACGGAGAGGCAATAGTTAGTGGAGTAGTCTCTCAAATGTAGGTCCTTTGGCAGTTATCATTGCCAGACCGAATGCCTCGAATAGCATGTCATTAGCTACTTTGACCCTGCATGACACAATAATTGCAGCACTAAAGGAAGGCAATGGAAAGGATCTGAATGTCATGCGTAGCGTGAAGTCTCTGGGCGGAATGAAGGTATGTTTACATTTGCTGACTAAAAGGAGGACTGTTGTTTATGGACTATCCAGTATTAATGTATTTGTTTTACTTTTTGACCACGAGCAAAATACACCCAATAAATAAACGTATGAACAAAAGCTATTTTAATAATGTTTTATGTAAGGGACCAAAATTCCTCTTTGAACACAATTCATACAAAACAATGTGGTCACCCCTTCAAATGAGTGGATTTGGCTATTTCAGCCACACCCATTGCTGACAGGTGTAGAGTATACAATTGAGCACACAGCCATGCAATCTCCATAGACAAACATTGGCAGTAGAATGGCCTTAATGAAGAGCTCAGAGACTTTTAACTTGGCATCGTTATAGGATGCCACCTTTCCAACAAGTCAGTTCGTCAAATTTCTGCCCTGCTAGAGCTGCCCTGGTCAGCTGTAAGTGCTGTTATTGTGAAGTGGAAAAGTCTAGGAGCAACAATGGCTCAGCCGCAAAGTGGTAGGCCACCCAAGCTGAATGCCTCGGCGTGTAGCACGTTAAAATGGTCTGTCCTCAGTTGCAACACTCACTACCGAGTTCCAAAACTGCCTCTGGAAGCAACTTCAGCACAAGAACTGTTCGTCAGGAGCTTCATGAAATGGGTTTTCCATGGCCAAGCAGCCGCACACAAGCCTAAGATCACCATGCGCAATGCCAAGCGTCGGCTGGAGTGGTGTAAAGCTCAACGTCATTGGACTCTGGAGCAGTGGAAACACATTTCCCTGGAGTGATGAATCAAGCTTTACCATCTGGCAGTCCGACAGAAAAACCTGAGTTTGGCGGATGCTAGGAGAACGCTATCTGCCAGAATGCATAGCGCCAACTGTAAAAGTTGGTGTAGGAGGAATAATGTTCTGGGACTGTTTTTCATGGTTCTGGCTAGGCCCCTTAGCTCGAGTGACGGAACATCTTAACGTTACAGCATACAATGACATTCTAGATGATTCTGTGCTTCTAACTTTGTGGCAACAGTTTGAGAAAGGCCCTTTCTTGTTTCAGCATGACAGTGCCCCCCGTGCCCAAAGTGAGGTCCATACAGATATGGTTTGTCAAGATCGGTGCAGAAGAACTTGACTGGCCGGGCACAGAGCCCTGATCTCAACCCCACCAAACACCTTTGGGATGAATTGGAACGCCGACTGCGAGCCAGGCCTAATCACCCAACATCAATGCCTGACCTCACTAATGTTCTTGTGGCTGATTGAAAAGCAAGTCCCCTACAGCAATGTTCCAACATTGAGTGGAAAGCCTTCCCAGAAGAGCGCAGGCTGTTATAACAGAAAAGGGGTGACCAACTCCATATTAATGCCCATCATTTTGGAATGAGATGCTCGACGAGTAGGTGTCCACATACTTTTGGTCATACAGTGTACGTGATGTTTGGCCTGTATGAGACATGTGTTTCATTAGATTTAACGAGTGATACATTAGCTATCTAACTTAATCAACCTCATTTCATTTCAACACAATAATAATAATCATATATGCCATTTAGCAGACAGTTTTATCCTACGCGAATTACAGTGAGGCGTGCATACATTTTAGGTATGGGTGGTCCCAGGATCATACCCACCATCCTGGTGTTGTATACAGCCTGCTGAAAACCTCAGTGAATATATTGCATCTAGATTCTAAATGAAGGATGAAGGTCAATGGAGAACATATATTAAGAAATATCTTACAGCATCTCAATAAGTCTTTCAGTTTCTACATGATTTAGCCTGTGTGTTTGCATGGTGTTCACCGTTTGAGGTCTAACTATCCAGTGTTTGTGTTGGAGGTCATGCGGGTATTGATGTAGATTCTCCCATTAGGGCTTGGAACACTAAAATAGAGTACCTTCCAAGAGTCCATCTGATGCAAATGTTTATTCACTTTGTAAATCACCCCAAAATGTTCCTCCAGGGATCAAATTTTAGAAACAATTGAAGCATGTTGCGTTACAAATGAGTTGCTGGTGGAATGTTTCTTGTAAAATGCTGTTTGGTTTTTCCAAATTAGGTGTCTACATACAATTCCCATCCTTCGCTCAGTCCCACCAGTAGCATTAGTGAAACATATTTACTTGTCTACGTTGTCAGTAGATGGGGATGTCTATGACAAGGATTCGCTGTGTCCTTTGGGTAAAAGGTGAATTAGTAGAGGGAATTTGAGGGAAAAGAAAACATAAATTGGTATAAGGTTCATTACACTTATTTGCGACTGCTATTAAATGTCAGAGAATTGCAGTGCCTTCATCTTGCTCTACCTACTGCTTGATTAGCTATATCAAAACCAAGCACCCACATTCGAACCAGCGACTGTAGTGACACCTCTTGCACTGAGATGCAGTGCCGTAGACTGCTGCGCCACTCGGGAGCCCACATGCAGATGCTCTGGGCCAATACTGTGTAACTTTGCTATAGCACCACTTTCAGGTCCATATATGCCCTGCTTTAGTACATCCCAAGTTATCAGCTTGATGAGGCAATGCTTGACTTCCCTTCGTTGGAAAATCTACACATTTCCCATGATAGATTTACACTCATTTAATCACAGCCATGTGTGAAATAGCACCCGTATCATTGAATAACGTTGCAAATGACAGAAGTAAAAAGACGGCTGCGTGTTTTTCTTAGACTTGCCAGAGACCCAGATATGTCTTTAAACTGTGAGAAAAATGAACTGTGTTCCGAATCGTATGTCTAAACAGCAACGGCTAACTCAGGGGATGCATTCGGAATCTGTGGATTTTCTTGGCACTTCGCTGAAGATGTTATATTTGCTTATCATTTGGCCAGTTGCTGTCGTCGCTTCGACTCGCACTGGAGCACTTCACCTCATTATAGAACGTCAAAAACGTCCTATATCTTCCTTCCTGTTGGATATCTTGGATAAACAAACCACTTGGCTTGAGAACCACAGGCCTCCGTTTCAGAAGGGGAGGCGAGTTAATAGCTGTGTCGTCCCGAGCAGTTTCCCAGCTACTGGTTACGCTAGGCTAGGTCAATAAAACCCAATCCCCCAGAAATGTTCTCTCAAATTTTACAGGCACTCCGATTTATTTTCACTTTGTGTAAAACAAATGAGCAAGGCAATAAAGTAGATAGCATTTTTTTTCATCTTTGGGGCCAATTCCAACATAAATACATGACTGAATAAAAAATAATTGATGTAGCGAACAACGAAATAACAGTGAGACTATGGTTGTAATTTAATACCAGTGGAACGATATAACTAAAATGAGGTCTGTAGCCTAATAATGTCAACGCTAATATACTGTATTCATTTTTTTTTATTGAGTCAGTGTAATGGTGAAGAACTGAACATGACACGTTGTGCTATTCTGGGAATAACAAGTGAGTCTTAAGTTTGAGATTCAAATTTACTCACCAGAAAAGTCCCCCCAAAAAAGGAAATGACATGCAATTTATTTTCAGTTGCTGTATTGCATACGTACACATAACAGCATTTCATACACAAATTTAACCAATGGAAATGCTGGAATACAGGCTTTATTTGCCCCCATTGTAGCACTACATGATAAAGAGGACATTCAAACACGCATTAGACTGTTTACCATACATTACATTGAGGTGTCCAGCAATCTATTAAATTGAGTCTGCCTTTCACAAAAGTTGCAATGTATTTAAAGATGCAATATGTAAATTTTTGGGGGGGGAACGCAACAAAATTCACATAGAAATGTCAGTTATAGATCTGTCATTTTCATTGAAATCAATTCTAAGAAACAGTCATCTGTTCTAACTGCGCTATTTCTATGCTTCCAGTTTTTAAGTTTAATTTTTGTATCTTTCACGTTCGGTTTTGTACACCAGCTTCAAACAGCTGAAAATATACTTTTAGTTATGGAAAAGATATTTCACAGGACTTCAGATGATACAACGATTCTCTGCATTTTACTTGGTGGTTTTCTCACAAACTGAAATTAGGAAAACTAACCATTTTTGCAATCAGGAAATGGCAGAGTGATTTCTGCATAGTGCCTCTTTAAAAGGTAGTAACAGATTTTATTTGTTGATTGGAAAAGGGGGTTGGCTAACTAACTTTATGTTGGCTAGCAGAGCCTGCACTGTAAGTCACAAAATAAGGAATTGCAATACTTGGCAGCATAGATTGCCTCCCACTTGTGAGGCACCAATGCGGTATGCATCATTAAAAGGCACTATGTTCCAGAATTAGGCTTATTTTCTTTATTTGTTAAACAAACAAGATTTATCTTCAATGAGAAATGGCCTGAGACCTTTTTCTCAGCGATAAAGATGGATCGGATAAACTCTGCTCTACCCTTGGATTTCCAACTTGTTTTCAGGCTTGTCGGTGCTCCTTCTAAATGATCCAGAAAATGCCCCTAATGGAAATTGCAGGTGGGAAATGCATTATAAATCTGGGGGTCTTGCTACCATTTCATTTGGAAAGAAGCGGTTAATCTACAATTTTAATATAGAGAGAAAACATTCCTGAGTAATTACTGTGCATTATAAAATACTGTATACAGGACAAGCAACTAGCATGGCTGATTAGGGCCTAACTGGCTTCCAAAATGGCACCGATTTAGGACCTATTTTTCTTCGAAGTGAGTCTGTAAATGAAGCCAGTCCATAAGGTTTATTTAATTATGAGTGTACAATAATGGACCCTTGTATTTTGGCACTACGAGGAAAACTATCCAAACACACTGAAGGTGACGCACACCACCAAAACATCTGTGCTATTTCTCCCCTACCTGCTGTAAAAAGCATTACTGCTGTAAAAAACATTAAAACATAAAAACATTAAAACAATAAATAATGAACTTGATTGAGTTTGTATGTTAACCACCTGTAACGTGAAAAAGCTACATTGGGGCAAAGCAGCGTGGGAGTTATTTACATTCGGCTCATCACCACCTCCATTAAGCACAGAGCCGTTTGAAATGGAGACAACAATGACATTCTAGACGATTCTGTGCTTCTAACTTTGTGGCAACAGTTTGAGGAAGGCCCTTTCCTGTTTCAGCATGACAATGCCCCCGTGCACAAAGTGAGGTTCATACAGATATGGTTTGTCAAGATCGGTGCGGAAGAATTTGCCTGATATGCTATGATATGCAAGTCAATAATTGATTCACGGTCAGCTAGTAGATGTAGTCAGTGTGTCACAAGGTTTGAAAACCACTCAAACCAATCATTGAAATAGGAGTCTACATTACAGAAGTGGCATAACCTGTATTCATCATAAGACGGTTACCGTTAATTAAAAACGGGATCATTTGGCATGACATGATTGGGCTCCTCCCACGAGTGGCGCAGCGGTCTAAGGCACTGTATCTCAGGGTTTGAGGCGTCACTACAGACACCCTGGTTTGATTCCGAGCAGTATAACAGCCAGCCGTGATTGGGAGTCCCATAGGGCGGTGCACAATTGGCCCAGCGTCGTCTCGGGGTTGGCCGGTGTAAGCCCTTCATTGTAAATACGAATTTGTTCTTAACTGACTTGACTAGTTAAACAAAATGTTAAATATATATATATATATATATTTTTTTTTAAATGACTGGTAGATTGTGTATTAGGCTACATTAGGTACATTGTGCAGTAGGATAATTCAAGTCCATTCATATTAGCATACTTTTAATACATAAGAATTAGGCTGATCACAAAAACCCATCTCAAAATTCACTGATAATCAGTGATAGTACTGCATCAAGTGTTCTCTATAAGTACCCTTGTAGTATGTCATAGTATATGGTTTCATGTTGGGATGGTATGTTTCAGTTAATACCGTGTGTTTCATGTACATAGAGTATTGAACACTGGTCACTATAATAATGTTTACATACTGTTTCAACCATTTCATATGACCACTACCGTTCAAATGTTTGGGGTCACTTAAAAATGTCCTTGTTTTTGAAAGAAAAGCACCTTTTTTTTTGTCCGTTAAAATAACATCAAATTGATCAGAAATACAGTGAAGACATTGTTAATGTTGTAAATGACTATTGTAGCTGGAAACGGCTGATTTTTTATGGAATATCTACGTAGGCGTACAGATGCCCATTATCAGCAACCGTCACTCCTGTGTTCCAATGGCAAGTTCTGTTAGCTAATCCAAGTTGATCATTTTAAAAGGCTAACTGATCATTAGAAAATCATTTGTAATTGTCTTAGTACAGCTGAAAACTGTTGTGCTGATTAAAGAAGTAATACAACTGGCCTTCATTAGACTTGTTGAGTGGGAGGCCCCGGTGCACAACTGAGCAAGAGGACAAGTACATTAGAGTGTCTAGTTTGAGAAACAGATGCCTCAAGTCCTCAATGTCAACAGTGAAGAGGCGACTCTGGGATGCTGGCCTTCTAGGCAGAGTTCCTCTGGCCAGTCTCAACGTCAACAGTGACGAGGTGACTCCGGGATGCTGGCCTTCTAGGCAGAGTTCCTCTGGCCAGTCTCAACATCAACAGTGAAGAGGCGACTCTGGGATGCTGGCCTTCTAGGCAGAGTTCCTCTGGCCAGTCTCAACGTCAACAGTGAAGAGGCGACTCTGGGATGCTGGCCTTCTAGGCAGAGTTCCTCTGGCCAGTCTCAACGTCAACAGTGAAGAGGCGACTCCGGGATGCTGGCCTTCTATGCAGAGTTCCTCTGTCCAGTGTCTGTGTTCTTTTGCCCATCTTAATCTTTTATTTTTATTGGCCAGTCTGAGTTATGGCTTTTTCTTTGCAACTCTGCCTAGAAGGCCAGCATCCCGGAGTCACCTCTTCACTGTTGACGTTGAGACTGGTGTTGAGGACTTGAGGCATCGGTTTCTCAAACTAGACACTCTAATGTACTTGTCCTCTTGCTCAGTTGTGCACCGGGGCCTCCCACTCCTCTTTCTAGTCTGATTAGAGACAGTTTGTGCTGACATTTCTAAGTCACTCCAAACCTTTGAACGTTAATGTATATACCTCATTCTAGTTATGGCTCATCCTATTAATATCTACTGCTGTACATACATGTTCTATTCATTTACTGTCCATACTGTCTATACACACCATCCTATATAGCTATTGTCTATACACACCATCCTATATTACTACTGTCTATACACACCATCCTATATAACTGCTGTCCATACTGTCTATACACACCATTCTATATAACTACTGTCTATACACACCATCCTATATAACTACTGTCTATACACACCATCCTATATAACTACTGTCTATACACACCATCCTATATAACTACTGTCTATACACACCATCCTATATAACTGCTGTCCATACTGTCTATACACACCATCCTATATAACTACTGTCCATACACACCATCCTATATAACTACTGTCTATACACACCATCCATATAGCTATTGTCTATACACACCATCCTATATTACTACTGTCTATACACACCATCCTATATAACTACTGTCCATACTGTCTATACACACCATTCTATATAACTACTGTCTATACACACCATCCTATATAACTACTGTCTATACACACCATCCTATATAACTACTGTCTATACACACCATCCTATATAACTACTGTCTATACACACCATCCTATATAGCTATTGTCTATACACACCATCCTGTATAACTACTGTTGTACACAGCTTTTCTATTCATATACTGTCTATACACATCATTATACACAGAGTGAAAATCACAGACTGACCGGGTGAAAGCTATGATCCCTTATTAAAGTCACTTGCAACAATCTCCCTTCACTTAGAGTTTAATATAATTGCCGGCATGGTATAACAACATACCAGTGAAAAATAATTGTGTCAAGGCAATATAATCACAATGCATAGCAACAGGCATCCAGGGCACAGTTCTCTGCAGTACGAAGCAACAAAAACCTCTCTTCTCTTTGCATTCACACTGCCCTTGCCTTTTGCTAGTTCACTTCACCTTTTTTGAGAGGTCCAAAGTCCTCTCTTTGCGTTCAAATTGGAGGGAGTGAAAGGTTGACGTTCTTTATCACATGGTTATGCCCACCATGACTTCACTAATATCCCAAAGTTTCCTGGCCACCTCTTGGTCCGTAGCCTTGGGCAGAAGTTTCTGCTCCTGGCAGTCCGCAAAGCACTTCCCCTGGACCTCCTCCACGTCGGGCGAGCAGGCCAGGTAGACCGAGGTCTGCGCCCCCTCCTCTGGGCTCTTGAAGAAGGCCCTGGATGCCAGCTCCCACAGGGGCTTGGCCAGGAGGGGGATATTGACATGCCTGCCCAGGTTAGTCCTCACTATCCCCGGGGTCAGTGCATTGACCGCCACCCCCGTCCCCTCGAGGCGGCGGGCCAACTCGCAGGTGAAGAGGAGGTTGGCTAGCTTGCTTCGGCCATAGGCAAAGGCCTTGTCATAGCGCCGTTCGCTATCCAGGTCGTCAAAGTCGATCTCGCCGTACTTGTAGAGTTTGGAGGAGACCACAACCACGCGGCTGGGCGCAGAGCGCTTCAGGAGGTCCAGGAGGAGGTGGGTGAGGAGGAAGTGGCCGAGGTGGTTCACCCCAAACTGCATCTCGAAGCCATCCTCCGTCCTGGTATAAGGGCACTGGTAGATCCCTGCATTGTTGATCAGCACGTCAATCCTGGGCTCTTCCTGTTGGAAAACATACAAATAAAAATAAGATTGGTTACAAGCTTTAATAATGCTCCATGTTGCTGTAATGTCATGTTTCTGACGTGTTTACAGATGGGTTGATGTTTTATTCCAGTGATTCCCAACCTGGGGTGCTAGGACCCTGGGGGTACTTGGCCTATCCACAGGGGGTATTTGAAAAGAGTCATGAGACCATAGGCTGTACGTATTAAAATGTACTTCAGAGGTATTAAGTTGGTTGTACAGTAACCGAAAAAGTTTGGGAACAACTGCTTTATTTAATAGGTACAGTTAAAGTAAGTTAGCTATTTATGACATGAGTGCATGGACATTAAGTCCCAGATTTGACAAATGACAAAACTCTTCCAAAAGGTTTATTTGGCTGTCCCCATAGGAGAACCCTTCTTGCATTTTTGGGTCCTCTCCGTGGAAGGGTTTTTACATGGAGCCAAATGGTTTCTAGTTTGAACCAAAAAAATGTTTTATTCACCTAAGGGAACAGTTGAAAGAAAACTTTAGTTTCTAGATAGCACTTTATTTTTTTTTCTAAGAGTGTAAAGTAGACTCTAGTGTGTAAAGACTAGTGTGATGCAAATGTTATTGTACAGTGAAATGGTACCTGTTATGCCTCTTTCTTCTATTTCTCTCTGCAACAGTTGCAGAGCTTGCTAGCTCTTTAACATCTTCCTCTTCGGGAAAACAAGATAGCTTGTAGCTATTAAAAATGTCACCTAGTCAGACCATAAAATGTTCCATCTGGCTAATAGGCGTTATTAGGTAGGTAACGTTAAGCATAGCACAGATAATTTTTCAGACTAAGCTAACATATGGAATTGTTTTAAGATGGTCATACCATAGATCATTTAGCTATTTGATTTTGAATTTTAGGCCCACTTTACATATATAAAATAATTTAAAAAAAATTAAATGACAAAATATAGAAATGTGTCTTTTACTGCTATAGCTAAATCAAATCAAATTTTATTTGTCACATACACATGGTTAGCAGATGTTAATGCGAGTGTAGCGAAATGCTTGTGCTTCTAGTTCCGACAATGCAGTAATAACCAACAAGTAATCTAGCTAACAATTCCAAAACTACTACCTTATAGACACAAGTGTAAGGGGATAAAGAATATGTACATAAAGATATATGAGTGAGTGATGGTACAGAGCAGCATAGGCAAGATACAGTAGATGGTATTGAGTGCAGTATATACATATGAGATGAGTATGTAAACAAAGTGGCATAGTTAAAGTGGCTAGTGATACATGTATTACATAAAGATGCAGTAGATGATATAGAGTACAGTATATACATATGAGATGAATAATGTAGGGTATGTAAACATTATATTAGGTAGCATTGTTTAAAGTGGCTAGTGATATATTTTACATAATTTCCCATCAATTCCCATTATTAAAGTGGCTGGAGTTGAGTCAGTGTGTTGGCAGCAGCCACTCAATGTTAGTGGTGGCTGTTTAACAGTCTGATGGCCTTGAGATAGAAGCTGTTTTTCAGTCTCTCGGTCCCAGCTTTGATGCAGCTGTACTGACCACGCCTTCTGGATGATAGCGGGGTGAACAGGCAGTGGCTCGGGTGGTTGTTGTCCTTGATGATCTTTATGGCCTTCCTGTGACATCGGGTGGTGTAGGTGTCCTGGAGGGCAGGTAGTTTGCCCCCGGTGATGCATTGATTAACAAACACATTCATAAATGGCAACAAAGACAGTTAAAAAAGGATCACGTTGGTGTCCAGCCCAAAGTGTTCATGACACCCACCTGTCTCAATCAATGAGAGAAGATGTGAAATAGACAAGATGGCGGCGTACACATTGTTGGACGACACAACCATAGTAGGCCTGATTACCAACAATGACGAGACAGCCTACAGGGAGGAGGTGAGGGCCCTGGCGGACTGGTGACAGGACAATAACCGTCAACAAAACGAAGGAGCTGATAGTGGACTTCAGGAAAAAGCAGAGTGAGCACGGCTCTATCCACATTGACGGGACCGCAGTGGAGAAGGTGGAAAGCTTCAAGTTCCTACACATCACTGACGATCTGAAATGGTCCACCCACACAGATAGTGTGGTGAAGGCTTCGCAACAGCGCCTCTTCAACCTCAGGAGGCTGAAGAAATTTGGCTTGGCCACCCAAGACCCTCACAAATATTTACAGATTGACCTACAGCACACGAGGTAACAGGGAGGCCAAAAAGATCATCAAGGACATCAACCACCCGAGCCTGTTCACCCCGCTATCATCCAGAAGACTAGTTCAATACAGGTGCCTCAAAGCTTGGACGGGAGACTGAAAAACAGCTTCTATCTCAAGGCCATCAGACTGTTAAATAGCCATCACTAGCCAGCTACCACCCGGTTACTCAACCCTGCACCTTCGAGGCTGCTGCCCTGTATACATGGAATCACTGGTCACTATAATAATGGAACACAAGCCACTTTAAATAACATTTACATACTGCTTTACTCATTTCATATGTATATACTGTATTCCATTCTACTGTATTTTATGCCACTCTGACATTGCTCGTCCTAATATTGATATATTTCTTAATTCCATTATTTTACCTTTAGATTTGTGTGTATTGTTGTGAAATGTAGATATTACTGCACTGTTGGAGCTAGGAACACAAGCATGTCACTACACACGCAATAACATCTGCTAAATACAGTACCAGTCAAAAGTTGTACATTGTGGAATAATAGTGAAGACCTCAAAACTATGAAATAACAAATATGAAATCATGTACTAAGCAAAAAAAGTGTAAAAAACAAATCTAAATATAGTTTAGATCTTCAAAGAGGTCACCCTTTGCCTTGATGACAG
Organism: Oncorhynchus kisutch; assembly: GCF_002021735.2. Lineage (NCBI taxonomy): Eukaryota > Metazoa > Chordata > Actinopteri > Salmoniformes > Salmonidae > Oncorhynchus > Oncorhynchus kisutch. The sequence goes on along the minus strand of NC_034180.2, from coordinate 49,725,067 downwards.
TTTTGCACACTCTTGGCATACTCTCAACCAGCTTCACCTGGAATGCTTTTCCAACAGTCTTGAAGGGAGTTCCCACATATGCTGAGCACTTGTTGGCTGCTTTTCCTTCACTCTGCGGTCCAACTCATCCCAAACGGTTGAGGTCGGTTGATTGTGGAGGCCAGGTCATCTGATGCAGCACTCCATCACTCTCCTTCTTGGTCAAATAGCCCTTACACAGCCTGGAGGTGTGTTGGGTCATTGTCCTGTTTAAAAACAAATGATAGTACCACTAAGTCCAAACCAGATGGGATGGCGTACTGCTGCAGAATGCTGTGGTAGACATGCTGGTTAAGTGTGCCTTGAATTCTAAATAAATCACTTAGTGTCACCAGCAAAGCACCCCCACACCACCTCCTCTATGCTTCACGGTGGGCACCATACATGCAGAGATCATCCGTTCACCTGCTCTGCGTCTCACAAAGACACAGCGGATGGAACCAAACATCTCAAATTTGGACTCATCAGACCAAAAGGACAGATTTCTACCGGTCTAATGTCCATTGCTTGTGTTTATTGGCCCAAGCAAGTCTTCTTCGTATCGGCGACCTTTAGTAGTGGTTTCTTTGAAGCAATTCGACCATGAAGGCCTGATTCACGCAGTCTCCTCTGAACAGTTGATGTTGAGATGTGTCTGTTACTTGGAACTATGAAGCATTTATTTGGGCTGAAATTTCTGAGGCTGGTAACTGTAATGAACTTATCCCCTGCAGGAGAGGTAACTCAGGGTCTTCCTTTCCTGTGGCAGTCCTCATGAGAGCCAGTTTCATCATAGTGCTTGATAGTTTTTGCAACTGTACTTGAACAAACTTCTCAAGTTCTTGAAATGTTCCGCATTCACTGACCCTCATGTCTTAAAGTAACGATGAACTGTCTTTTCTCTTTGCTTATTTGAGCTGTTCTTGACATAATATGGACTTGCTCTTTACCAAATAGGGCTATGTTCTGTATACCACCCCTACCTTGTCACAACACAACTGATTGGCTCAAACGCATTAAGAAGGAAAAAATTCCACAAATGAACTTTTAACAATGCACACCTGTTAATTGAAATGCATTCCAGGTGACTACCTCGTGAAGCTGGTTGAGAGAATGCCAAAAGTGTGCAAAGCGGTCATCGAGGCAAAGGGTGGCTAACTTTCAAAGCGAACCCACTTGCAAAATAGACATGGACATTTATTAAGACATGTGTTGTCTTCCATGTCTGGAATTTAGGAATTATCGCCAATTAAAGGTTGGTCGAAAATGATCTGTGCAGCGCTTAACTTTACTTACCTAATAACGCCTATCAGCCAGCTGCAACAATAATGGTCTGACTAGGTGACATTTGTAATAGCTAGTTAGCTAACAGCTTTGATTTGTTTACATGTAGCTGGCAGCATTTGGGCTAAGAGCAAAATAATTTGTGCAAGAAAAGCAGAGCCATATAACGTTAGTTAGCTAGCTACAGCTTGCTGTAACTTTACAGCTAGCTATCTAAATATGCAGTATCAATCCTGGCTGGTTAGCTAGCTAAATTAATAACTACGTATGCTATGCTAAAAACAGTTAACTAACTTGACCAGATGTCATCTCACACGTCTGAATTGATAGAGTACCTTGATGATGTCTTCGCAGAAACTGTGCACGGATTTCAGTGATGCGAGGTCCAGGCACTTGATGAGGAGTTCTCCCGAATCTGGACCAGTCTCCAGTCGAATCTCCTGTGCTGCTTCCTCAGTCCTCTTCATGTCCCTGCAAGCCATGATCACCCGACCCCCGCGCCTTAGTAGTTCAACTGTTGTGGCTTTGCCTATGCCACTGTTGGCACCAGTCACTATTATAGTTTTTCCACGCATCATTTGGAAGGATACAGTCAAATACAGTACAGTATAAAGATTGGCTAAAGGTGCTTCTCCAATTAAAAAAACAAACCCTGATCACACTTGTACAGGCGACGTTGGCAAGTACAGCTCAATGCGTAGAACACGTCATCGGGTCAAACAGTCTTCTATTCATCCCATGTGCAGGCCGTCAAAATCAAAGCCCCTACTTCGATTTACAGTTGTTTTTCTGACAATTTTTTAAAAACTTGTCAGTTTGTCACTTTCACGAGGTTGGAGTAATAACATGTTCAAATACATTTGCTCCAATCTAGGTTGTGCCTTTAGCTTTCGAGAAAATTAACTAAGGAAACATTTTCACACTTCTCTCATTGACTTCTCAAACCCTAAATCCCCTGCCTGGTCTGTTAAGGAAGCGTTCCAGGAAATATCGCGACGTTGCGCCTGTGGTTTTAGAAAATGTTATACAGTTCCTAGTTGATGACTGCAATGTCTACCTTTATCACGAAGAGAAAAGAAACTAACCTCTGTGGAAGTCCATAACAACTGGACTAAACACTACATTACCCAGAATGCGAAGCAAACGTCAAGTGGTGGTGCAGGAAAGGTCCCTCTTTCAAAATAAAAGTCAGCAATCAATTCAATTGATTTGTCACATAAACGTGTTTAGCAGATGTTATTGGGGGTGTAGCGAAATACTTGTGTTTCTAGCTCCAACAGTGCAGTAATATCTAACAAGCAATATCTAAAATATTTCACAACAATACACACAAATCTAAAGTAAAGGAATTAAGAATATATAAATATTTGGATGAGCAATGTCAGAGGGCATAGACTAAGATACAGTAGCATAGGATAGAATACAGTATATACATATGAGATGAGTAATGCAAAATATGTAAACATTAGTAAAGTGACTAGTGTCCCATTATTAAAGTGGCCAGTGATTTCAAGGGCAGCAGTCTCTGTGTTAGTAATGGCTATTTAACAGTCTGATGGCCTTGAGATCGAAGCTGTTTTTCAGTCTCTCGGTCCCAGCTTTGATGCACCTGTACTGACCTCACCTTCTGGATGATAGTGGGGTGAACAGGCAGTAGCACGAGTGGTTGATTGTCCTTGATTATCTTTTTGACCTTCCTGTGACATTGGTTGCTGTAGGTGTCCTGGTAGTTTGACCCCAGTGATGTGTTAGGCAGACCGCACCAACCTCTGGAGAGCCCTGTGGTTGCGGCGGTGCAGTTGCTGTACCAGGTGGTGAGACAGCCTGACAGGATACTCTCAATTGTGCCTCGGAAAATGTTTGTGAGGGTTTTAGGTGCCAAGCCAAAGAGGCTCTGTGTGGAACATTTCTATTTGTCAGTGATGTGTACACCAAGGAACTTGAAGCTTTCCACCTGGGGGGGGGGGGGGGTTCGACTTTCTCTGCTGTTTCCTGAAATCCACGATCAGCTGCTTTGTTTTGTTGACGTTGGGTGAGAGGTTATTTTCCTTGCACCACACTCCCAGGGCCCTCGCCTCCTCCCTGTAGGGTGTATCCTCATTGTTGGTAACAAGGCCTACTACTGTGGTGTCGTCTGCAAACTTGATGATTGAGGCGTGCAAGGCCACGCAGTCATGGGTGAAAAGGGAGTACAGGAGGAGGCTGAGCACATATCCTTGTGGGGCCCCAGTGTTGAGGATCAGCAAAGTGGTGGTGTTAGTTCCTACCTTCACCACCTGGGGAAGCCCGTTAGGAAGTCCAGGACCCAGTTGCACAGGGTGGGGATCAGACCCAGGGCCTGGAGCTTAATGATGAGCTTGGAGGGTGCTATGGTGTAAACCCTCTTAAAGCTAGGGGGCAGAATTTTCACTTTTGGATAAATAGCATGCCCAATTTCAACTTCCTGCTACTCATGCCAAGAATATAAGATGTGCATATTATTCATAGATTTTGATAGAAAACACTGAAATTTCTAAAACTGTTTGAATCATGTCTGTGAGTATATAACAGAACTTATGTAGCAGGCAAAACCCTGAGGACTAACTGTTCAGATTTTTTATTTTTTCCCCCCTCTCTGTTCACTATAATGTCTTTGCCATTGGATATTTAGTAGATACCCATTTTCAGTTCCTACCGCTTCCACACGATGTCACCAGTCTTTGGAATATGTTTGAGGTTATTCCTTTGTTCTATGAAGAAGTAGGCCAACTCGGAACTGGGGACACTTTTGTGAGTTGCGCAAGACGTGAACAGCAGTGCTGGTTTGTTTTTGGTTCCTGTATTGAATACTGATTGTCCCGTCTACAATTTGATTGATTTTTAATGTTTAAAAATACCTAACGTTGTATTACAAAAGTAGTTTGAAATATTTTGGCAAAGTTTATAGGCAACTTTTGAAATATTTTGTAGTGACGTTGCGTTTTTGTAAGCTGTCTTTTTTCTGGACCAAACGCGCTTTATAAATGGACATTTTCGATATATATGGACGGAATTAATCAAACAAAAGGACCAATTGTGATGTTTATTGGACATATTGGAGTGCCAACAAAAGAAGCTCGTCAAAGGTAATGCATATTTTATATTTTATTCCAGCGTTTTGTGTAGCGCCTGCTATGCTAGCTCCTTTGTTTACTGCTGGTGCAGATGGGTGCAGGCTCAGATAATAGCTTCTTATGCTTTCGGATTCACAACGAGTGTAGCTTTAATTGAGTATCTTACATGTGTGATTTAATGAAAGTTTGAATTGTATAGCATTTTATTTGAATCTTGCGCTCTGCATTTCCTCTGGCAATTGGCCAGTTGTGACGCTAGCATCTCCCCTATCCATGCTGAGTTGTAGTCTATGAACAGCATTCTTACATAGGCATTCCTGTTGTCCAGATCGGATAGGGTAGTGTGCAGTGTGATGGTGATTGAATTGTCTGTGGATCTATTGGGGCGGGAAGTAAATTGAAGTGGGTCTAGAGTGTCAGGTAAGGTAGAGGTGATCCTTGACTAGTCTCTCAAAGCACTTCATGATGACAGAAGTGAGTGAGTGCTAAGGGGCGATAGTAATTTAGTTCAGATACCTTTTGGTTTCTGCTGTGGGGACAGCAGACTGGGATAGGGAGAGATTTAATATGTGCATAACACTCCAGCCAGCTGGTCTGCGCAAGCTCTGAGGACGCGGCTAGGAGATGAGTGGACGCGAGTGGACGAGTGGACGCGGCTAGGGATGAGTGTGTAAAGCTGTCATCAAGGCAAATGGAGGCTACTTTGAAGAATCTCAAATATAAAATATATTTTTAATTTGTTTAATACTTTTTTGGTTACTACATGATTCCATATGTGTTTTTTCATAGTTTTGATGTCTTCACTATTATTCTACAATGTAGAAAATAGTAAAAATAAAGAAAAACCCTTGAATGTGTAGGTGTATAGAAACGTTTGACTGGTACTGTGTATGTACTTGTTTATGCAACTTTTTCCCGGGATTATCAGGTATGTCATGTGTTTTGACAATATTTGACCTTCTGCTATGTTCGCAAGTTTACGTTACTGTACGTAACGCCTGGGCTGTCATTGAGAAAGTCGACTAGCCCAGGCTCATAGGCTATACTGTAGATGTCTATTTCATACTGTACATTGGATTTACATTATATTGTAGGATGTCATTCGTGATATTATTGTTATCTTGTGCCCCGTCTACTGTACCCATGTGGAAGAGAGGAGTTTGGCATATTTGGGAAGCGCTGAGTTTGTTTATGGAAGTTTTTCTTGTCAGATAATAAAAGTTCAACACCAACCCTGATACTTTAGTCACACATATGTAAACTGATCAATGCAGAGGCAATCTACACTCGTCACACAGAGCTAGCAGCACCGGCGAGCTGTCACCAGATACCTACGGATGGGGCAGTTGATACTGGTTGGTCCTTGGCGTGTAGAACTTGCATTGAAGTTTTGGCAAAGCCTCCAAGAAGCATTTCAGTGGACCCTGTAGATACTGATACTGGCTTTACCATGTCATATGTGGCTGTTTTACTTTTTGCTTGCTAATTTAAACTGTCACTTCCTTGTTCATATATGAAAATATATAGTACATTGCATGGCCTACATTCTTTACAAATGGGGGAAAAAACATTCAGAACCCCGTTCAGAACCCCAATCAGAACCACTGTCTATTGGATAAAATGCTATGGGCAAGAGGTTTGTTCTCAAACTCCAGGGTGGATTCTCCATCAGTCAGTTTGTTTTCTCTGTCATGGGCAAACATTTTGGCTGCTGCAATCCCTGTCAATCAACTGTATGTTGATAAGTATTTTTAAACGTTGGATAACATTTTGTGAATATATATATATATATATTTAAAAAAAAAATGTTTTTGTCAAGCCCTGATTTGTTTCACCTGTACTTGTGATTGTCTCCACCCCGTCCAGGTGTTGCTTATTTTCCCCAGTGTATTTATCCCTGTGTTTCCTGTCTCTCTGTGCCAGTTCATCTTGTTTGTTCACGTCAACCAGCCTGTTTTTCCTCGTGCTCCTGCTTTTTCCGATTCTCTTTTTCTAGTCCTCCTGGTTTTGACCCTTTCCTGTTTTCTGGACTCTGTACCCGCCTGCCTGACCATTCAGCCTGCCCTGACCTCGAGCCTCTCTGCCACACTGTACTTCTTGGACTCTTGCCTACCCTTTTTGAATATAATAAATATCAAAGACTCAAACCATCTGGGTCTGACCTTGTGCCCTTATAGTTTTGCATATTGCCATTATTCAGTCTTACCTCCCTCAGTGGGTTTCTGAACCTTCTCTGAATCCTTTTGAAAGGTTAAGATTGCTCATGTAGGCCTTTTAGCCAATTGGGCTACTTCCCCACCAGTCAGGCAGAACCTCTCAGTTGTTAAATCTGAAGATAAGGACAATAGATCTCCAAGATATGCATGTTATCAATACTCACAAAACATGTCATGTGTGCTCAATCTATTGCTTTTTAATTCCACTTCATATCGTTGGTGAGTTGATTGATTGTAACGTTCCATGTAGGCCACGAGGCATTCAGGAAACTCACTACAGGACACAAGTCCTTGGCCTTACCATAGTGATTGATGCTGTTGATGAGGCTTACTCCAACCTGGGCATAGTTATTAGTCATCAGAATGATGTCAAACAAGCTTCTCGCTCTCCGGATAGAGCTCCCCGCAGATGACTGTTCAGAGTCATCAATAAATTAAATGTATTTATAAAGCACATTTTACAAGTAGTTATACAGACAGCCCAGCTTAAAACCTGAAAGAGCAGCAATGCAGATGTAGAAGCATGGTAGATAGGAAAAACTCCCTAGTAAGGTAGGAACCTAGGAAGAAACGAAGAAAGGAACCAGGCTCTGAGGTCAGGCCAGTCCTCTTCTGGCTGTGCCTGATTATAAGAGTACATGACCATTAAGGCCAGATTGTTCTTCAAGATGTTCAAATGCTCATAGATGACCGGCAGGGTCAAATAATAATCACATTAGTTATAGAGGGTGACACAGGTCAGCACCTCAGGAGTAAATGTCAGTTGGCTTTTCATACCGGAGCATTCAGAGGTCGAGACAGCAGGGGTGATAGAGAGAGAGAGGGTCGAAATGTGGCGAGAGAGGGTCCAAATTTACCCCCGCAATGGGCCAACCAGGCAGGATATATCCTCACCCACTTTGCAATGTTCAGAAGATGGAGAAAGCTGAAATATTTTTCATATGTTTGTCAAAAGATCAGAGTCTAGAGAAATGCAGAGGTTCTTCACAGTTTTACTTGGGACGACTGTGCAGCCATTGAGATTAATTGTCAGATTGGATAGCATATCTCTTTTTTTCTTGGGACCTAGAAATTGCATCTCTGTTTGGCCGATTTTAAAAGTACAACTTTTGCTGCAATCTACTTTCTTGTGTCTGAAACACAGGCTTCCAGGGTAGGCTATTTTGGGGGTTCACCATGTTTAATCGAAATGTACAGCTGTGTGTCGTCTGCATAGCAGTGAAAGTTGACATTGTATTTCCCAAATACATCACCAAGAGGTAGCATATATAGTGAAAACAATTGTGATCCTAGAACGGAACCTGGAGAAACACAAACTTACCATTGATTTGTCAAAGGACAAAACTTCCATAGAGACTAACTGATATTTTTCCGACAGATAAGATCTAAACTAGACAAGAACTTGTCTGCATAGACCAATTTGGGTTTCCAATCTCTCCAAAAGAATGTGGTGATCAATGGTGTCGAAAGCAGCACTAAGGTCTAGGAGCACGAGGACAGACGCAGAGCCTTGGTCCGACGCCATTAAAAGGTCATTTACCACCTTCACGAGTGCAGTCTTAGTACTATGATGGGGGCTAAAACCAGACTGGAGCATTATGGATACAACATTTGTTTTCAGGAAGGCAGTGAGATGTTGAGCAACAGCTTTTTCTAAAATGTTTGAGAGGAATGGGAGATTCGATATACGCCGTTCGTTTTTGACATTTTCTGGGTCAAGGTTTGGCTTTTTCAAGAGAAGCTTCATTACCGCCACTTTAAGTGAGTTTGGTACACATCCGGTGGATAGGGAGACATTTATCATGTTCAACATAGGAGGACCAAGTGCAGGAAGTAGATATTTCAATAGTTTTGCCGGTTTACTCACCACCAGTCCTGGCAACTCATCATAATAAACACTTGGAAACCCTCCTTATGCACAGCTGTGTCTCATCATGAGGCACACCTGATTACTCCCCCTTTATCTAGCACTCCCTAGTGTCACTTTTCAGGAAGTATTGGTTCATTTTTCATGTCCAGACGCGTTGCTTGTTTTGTACTATCCATGTTCGTTTTTATTAAACTTACCATCTGCACCTGCTTCCTGACTCCTTGTGTAAGGTTCCTGACTCAGGATGTAAGGTTGCCGACTTCGAAATCATAGGGGAAGGACAGCGGCCACAGATACAGGTACCCCCAGCGACGGTGCAGAAAGATCAGGCTCCAGGGCGGCCAAACTATTTGTTTGTATCCACTCCAGGCCTCTTGTTGGAAGTGTAGACTGCTTTATGGGAGGCTGATTTCTTTGGCTTCCACCGCTCATGACATGCGACTATCATTGATTTCCATACTCCTCTTTGCTGTGCTCCTTTCAACTCAGCTATCAGATGGGGTAGGAGAGGCAGGCGAACGAACTCTGGGCCAGACCGGCCAGTCATATAACAAAAAACGACAAGACGGGGATGCATCCAACATGCACAAACACCGTCCAGCCACCGGTGTAGAAAAGGTAAACATTCCACTCTGCGTCTCTTACGTAGGCTGGCTACCGGTGTGATCAAGGAAGCCACCTCAAGCCTATAATTGCCTCATTGGAATGCTGAGTAATCCAGTTTGTCCTGTAACAAAGTGTCATAGGTACAGCTCCTACAACTTTGAAAACATTAATTTACTTCTCCAGACAGAGGGCTCCCTTGGAAAACTCATCTGGGACTAACTTCATTAGCTTGATGGCTAATGTTAGCAGATTAGCTAGGTTAGTGGTTCTTTCAAGCTGGCTTTAACCTGTTAGTTAACTTCTTGGTTACAGGGGGCAGTATTTTCACGTCCGGATGAAATGCATGCCCAAATTCAACTGCCTGCTACTCATCCCCAGAAGATAAGATATGCATCTTATTAGTAGATTCGGATAGAAAGCACGCTGAAGTTTCTAAAACTGTTTGAATCATGTCTGTGAGTATAACAGAACTTATTTCGCAGGCGAAACCCAGAGGACTAACTTTTCAGATTTCTTTTTTTTTAGGTCACTCTCTTTTCAATGCGTTTTCATTGGGAATCCAGATTTCTAAGGGACTTGCTTGCAGTTCCAATCGCTTCCACTGGATGTCAACAGTCTTTAGAAATTGGTTGAGGTTTTTCCTTTGTGTAATGAAGAAGTACGGCCATCTTGAACAAGGGTCACTTGAGGTGTACTGTTAGATAGAGGCGCGTGACCAGAAAGCTAGCTACAGTTTGTTTTCCTCCTGTATTGAACACAGATTATCCCGTCTTCAATTTTATCGGTTATTTACATTAAAAAATACCTAAAGTTGTATTACAAAAGTAGTTTCAAATGTTTTAGCAAAGTTTACAGGTAACTTTTTAGATATTTTGTAGTCACGTTGAGCAAATTGGAACCAGTGTTTTTCTAGATCAAAAGCACCAAATAAATGGACATTTTGGATATATATCGACGGAATTAATCTAACAAAAGGACCATTTGTGATGTTTATGGGACATATTGGAGTACCAACAAAAGAAGCTCATCACAGGTAAGGCATGAATTATATTTTTATTTCTGCGTTTTGTATCGCGCCTGCAAGGTTGAAATATGTTTTTCTCTATTTGTTTACGCAGGTGCTTTCCTTAGATAATAGCTTCATTTGCTTTCACCGAAAAGCCTTTTTGAAATATGACATGTTGGCTGGATTCCCAACAAGTGAAGCTTTAATTTGCCATCTTGCATGTGTGATTTAAAACTTGTTGAGGATAGGGGGCAGTATTTTCACTTTGGATGAATTGCGTGCCCATAGTGAACTGCATCGTACTCTGTCCTAGATTGCTAATATATGCATATTATTATTACTATTGGATAGAAAACACTCTGAAGTTTCTAAAACTGTTTGAATTATGTCTGTGTGTATAACAGAACTCATAGGGCAATCTTCCAAACAAGAAGTGAAATTCTGAATGTGGGGCAACTTTGACGTCATCGCCCCCTCCTTCCCAACAAGATATGGATCTGGTAGCACTTCCTCCGCCTTCCACTAGATGTCCTCATTCAGTAGAAAGTGGAATGGAGCATTTGCTGTGAACTTTGACCGAATGGGAGGGGAAATAGTCAGTGTCCCGACAGAATGCCATTTTCCTGTGGCGCATTTTTCTGTGGGTGCTACCTCCGTTCCATTTGGCTGCAGCTGAAAAGCTATGATCCGGTTGGAACGTTATTGGATATATATGAAAATAACATCCTGAAGGTTGATTCTCTACTTAGTTTGACCAGTTTATTCGACCTGGAATATATATTTTGGAAGTTTTCGTGCGAGTTATCCTGGACCAGCAGTCCGTTTTTGGGCACGTGAGCTGAAAGTGATAGTAAATGCAGCTACTTGGACACTAGTATTGGACATTATGGAACAAAACAACGATTTATTGTGCAACTAGGACTCCTTGCACTACATTCTGATGAAAGATCATCAAAGGTAAGGGAATATTTGTGTTGTAATCTCGTATTTCTGTTGACTCCAACATGGCGGAGAAATACTTTTACGTCTGAGCGCCGTCTCAGATTATTGCAATGTTAGGCTTTTTCCGTAACGTTTTTAAAACATCTGACACAGCGGTTGCATTAAGAACCAGTGTATCTTTAATTATATGTAGAACATGTATCTTTAGTCAAAGTTTCTGATGAGTATTTCTGTTATCTGGCGTAGCTTTCTATAATTCCTCCGGATATTTTGGAGGCAGTTCTGAACATGGCGTCAATGTAAACCGAGATTTGTGGATATAAATATGCATATTATCGAACAAAACATAAATGTATTGTGTAACATGTCATCTGATGAAGATTTTCAAAAGGTTAGTGATTCATTTTATCTCTAATCCTACTTTTGTGACTCTATCTTTGGCTGGAAAAAATGGCTGCGTTTTCCCTTTGATTTGGTGGTGGTCTAACATAAATATATGTTGTGTTTTCGCTGTAAAACATTTTAAAAATCGGACATGATGGGTATATGAACAAGATGTTTATCTTTCATTTGAGGTATTGGACATGTTAATGTGTGAAAGTTAAATATTTCTAAAGAATATTTTTGAATTCCCTGCGCCACCTTTTCAGCTGAATGGGGGGTTGGAGTTCCCTGAGGGGAACTACTTGCCATAACAGGTTTTAATGAAAGGTTGATTTTTATAGTAATTTATTTGAATTTGGCGCTCTGCATTTACCCTGGCTTTTGGCCATATCCCAGAGAGGTTAAGTGGGATTCCGGGACAAGAATTAGCGGTCATAGCTGTTAAAAGCTAACAGCATCGCAGAATCCATTAAGAATCCAAGTTAGATATTAATAACAGAGTGGTCACTTCTCTGCTGACCGGATGGGTGTTGGAGTGGGCTACGGCCGTCTGGGAGAAAGGGTGAGTAGGGTTCCTATGAGAGGTTCAGGGCGGTCTTCGACCATCCTCGAGAGGGGAGGTAAGCAACTTTTTCAACTCCAGCAGGGTGGTCAGACCACTGAGGAATACGCCCTCAACTTTCGGACTGTGGCAGCATCCAGCGGATGGAATGAGCCGGCTCTCCGTGGTCTATTCCACATTGGACTGTGTGAGGAGGTCCAGACGGTGTTGGCATGTCAAGATTACAACTTATCCTTGGACACTCTCATCTCGCTGGTCATCCATCTGGATAACCTTCTTTGGGAGCGCCGATGTCCACCGCGCCACTCGCCTCCCTCCTTTAGCTCTCCTGAGGCAGAGCCTGAACCTATGGAGGTGGGGGCCATGTATCTCTCAATGGCTGGCTCTCGAATAGGAACCTTCCGCTCTGCCTACCCTGCCAGAAGCTGAGCCCCCGGCATGTAGGGCCCTTCAAGGTCCTCCGGAGGGTCAATGAGGTAACTTGTAGATTACAGCTCCCCACTAATTACCGGATCTCACCCTCTTCATATTTACCCTCTTCAGGCCAGTGGTTCCTGGTCCCCTGGCTGAAGCTGTCCCCCATCACACCCCTCTCCTGGACATCGAGGGAAGCCCTGCCGCCAGATCCCTCCTGGACTCCCAACATCGTGGGGGTCGGCTCCAGTACCTGATGGACTTGGAGGGGTATGGTCCAGAGGAGCGGTGTTGGGTTCCATTCTAGATCCCAACAACATCTGAGATTTCCACCTTTGCTGCCCGCCCCCCGCCCGCCCCTCTACCCCACACCAGGGCTCAACGTCGGCAGTTTACTAACCACCGTTCCTGGCAACCCATCATGATGCACACCTGGCAACCCATCAAGATGAACACCTGGCAACCCATCATGATGCACACCTGGCAACCCATCATGATGCACACCTGGCAACCCATCATGATGCACACCTGGCAACCCATCATAATGCACACCTGGCAACCCATCATGAGGCACACCTGGCAACCCATCATGATGCACACCTGGCAACCCTCATTAAGCACACCTGCACCTCATCATGAGGCACACATCACTCTCCAGTCAGTATTGGTTAAGTTTTCATGTCCAGATGCTTATCTTGTTTTGTACTCTGCATGTTCATTATTAAAGTCATCATCTGCATCCGCTTCCTAACTCCTTGCATCTACGTTACAGAAGGTTTAGAGTGTCAATGTGTCGAGATGCAGGATTAAGAAAAACTTGAGCGTCTCCATTGATCCGAGGTCCTGGCAGTTCTATGCAGCTTCAGGACAACTGAGTTTTGGAGAAATCTGTATTTTCAAAGAGGAGTCCATTTGTTTTCTAATGATCATGATATTTTCATCGAAGTTCATGAATTCATCACCGCTGGAGTGAAGGCCACCCTCACTTGGGAAATGTTGCATTTTAGTTAGCCTTGCAATAGTATCAACAAATATTTAGATTCTCCTCATTCAGGTTGGAAAGGTGGGCTGATAAAGCAGCAATGAGAGCTATTGCACCTTTAGCAAGGAAAGAAGAGATTAAACCTCTTACTGGAGACAAATAAAATAATAAATATAGTTATATTTGGTATGAAATAATTCCTTATTCAAAACAATGTTTATGGAATTAAACTCAATTGGATTTTTGTTCAGATGGGCTTTGTCACAACGTGATAAATTAGTATTGATTTTTTCAGTCTACATTAAAAAGATGCAGACTTTTAAAAAATGTATGTTACTTTTGTATATATAGTGTACTGCATGTAAACTCAGCTAAAATATAATAAATGTCCTCTCACTGTCAACTGCGTTTATTTTCAGCAAACATAACATGTGTAAATATTTGTATGAACATAAGATTCAACTGAGACATAAACTGAACAAGTTCCACAGACATGTGACTAACAGAAATGGAATAATGTGTCCCTGAACAAAGGGGGGGGGGGGGGGGGGTCAAAAGTAACAGTCAGTAGCTGGTATGGCCACCAGCTGCATTAAGTACTGCAGTGCATCTCCTCCTCATGGACAGCATAATATTTAACAGTTCTTGCTGTGAGATGTTACCTCACTATTCCACCTCGGCATCTGCAAGTTCACGGTTCACCCTCCGATCCAACAGGTCCCAGACGTGCTCAATGGGATTGACATCCGGGCTCTTCTCTGGCCATGGCAGAACACTGACATTCCTGTCTTGCAGGAAATCACGCACAGATCGAGCAGTATGGCTGGTGGCATTGTCATGTTGGAGGGTAATGTCAGGATGAGCCTGCAGGAAGTGTACCACATGAGGGAGGAGGATGTCTTCCCTGTAACGCACAGCGTTGACAACAAACTCAGTCCGATGATGCTGACACACACCACCCCAGACCATGACAGACCCTTCACCTCCAAATTGATCCCGCTCCAGAGTACAGACCTCGGTGTAACGCTCATTCATTCGACGATAAACCGAGTCCGACCATCACCCCTGGTGAGACAAAACCGCCTCGTCAGTGAAGAGCACTTTTTGCCAGTCCTGTCTGGTCCAGCGACGGTGGGTTTGTGCCCATAGGCAACGTTGTTGCCGGGGATGTCTGGTGAGGACCTGCCTTCCAACAGGCCTACAAGCCCTCAGTCCAGCCTCTCTCAGCCTATTGTGGACAGTCTGAGCACTGATGGAGGGATTGTGCGTTCCTGGTGTAACTCGGGCAGTTGTTGTTGCCATCCTGTACCTGCCCCGCAGGTGTGATGTTCGGATGTACCGATCCTGTGCAGGTGTTGCTACACATCGTCTGCCACTGTGAGGATGATCAGCTGTCCGTCCTGTCTCTCTGTAGCGCTGTCTTAAGAGTCTCACAGTACGGACATGGCAATTTATTGCCCTGGCCACATCTGCAGTCCTCATGCCTCCTTACAGCATGCCTAAGGCACTTTCATGTCGATGAGCAGGGACCCTGGGCATCTTTATTTTGGTGTTTTTCAGAGTCAGTGGAAAGGCCTCTTTAGTGTCCTAGGTTTTCATAACTGTGACCTTAATTGCCTACCATCTGAAAGCTGTTAGTGTCTTAACGACCGTTCCACGGGTGCATGTTCATTAATTGTTTATGGTTCAAGCATGGGAAGCAGTGTTTATACCCTTTACAATGAAGTTATTTGGATTTTTACGAATTATCATTGAAAGACAAGGTCCTGAAAAGGGGACGTTTCTGTGGACACTGCTTCAAATTAGTAGATTCGGCAATTTCACCCAAACCCTTTGCTGACAGGTGCATTGGAAACGTCTAGGAGGAACAACGGCTCAGCCGTGAAGTCGTAGGCCACACAGGCTCACAGAACGGGACCACTGAGTCCTGAAGCGCGCAGTAGCGAGTGAAAATCATCTGTCCTCGGTTGCAACACTCACTTCTGATCAGCACAAGAACTGCTCATTGGAAGCTTCATCAAATGGGTTTCCATGACCGATCACCTGCATACAATCCTAAGGTCACCATGCGCAATGCCAAGCGTCGGCTGGAGTGTTGTAAAGCTCGCTGCAATTGGACCCTGGAGAAGTGGAAATGCGTTCTCTGGAGTGACTAATCATGTGTGTGTAAATGAGGGGTTTCTGATCCTTGATTGCGATTGGCAAGACCCTCCATGTTAGGACCACTGACATGCCCCAATTGCTTCACAACACTTATCGTATACACAAAACACATCAGGGCACTGTGTTTACATAAAACACATCAGGGCACTGTGTTTACACAAAACACAACAGGGCACTGTGTTTACACAAAACACATCAGTGCACTGTGTTTACACAAAACACATCAGGGCACTGTGTTTACACAAAACACACCAGGGCACTGTGTTTACACAAAACACATCAGGGCTCTGTGTTTACACAAAACAATTCAGGGCACTGTGTTTACACAAAACACTTCAGGGCACTGTGTTTACACAAAAAACAACAGGGCACTGTGTTTACACAAAACACATCAGGGCACTGTGTTTACACAAAACACACCAGGGCTCTGTGTTTACACAAAACACATCAGGGCACTGTGTTTACACAAAACACATCAGGGCACTGTGTTTACATAAAACACATCAGGGCACTTTGTTTACACAAAACACATCAGGGCACTGTGTTCACACAAAACACATCAGGCCACTGTGTTTACATAAAACACATCAGGGCACTTTGTTTACACAAAACACATCATGGCACTGTGTTTACACAAAACACAACAGGGCACTGTGTTTACACAAAACACACCAGGGCACTGTGTTTACATAAAACACACCAGGGCACTGTGTTTACACAAAACACATCAGGGCACTGTGTTTACACAAAACACAACAGGGCACTGTGTTTACACAAAACACATCAGGGCACTGTGTTTACATAAAACACAACACATTAGCCTTCAGAAATCACAACCTCACAGAAAATCCAGGGAGAAAGTGCACCTACGGAGAACTATGGAGAACTGCATCTGTTCTATGGACTTAATAATAACTATGCTTGGCATTATGTAACGTTGCATACTAAAACAAGTGAGAATGTTTAGAATTGTTGATGAACCTGACAAACCAGTCCTGTTTACATGTATTTAATAACATTCTGCTAAGAAAACTACTCAAATGCCACACATTTACAGTTCAAGTGACAGTATTCGACATGGTACCCGTTATTTACAAAAGAAATCACAGACGAAAGACAGACCCGATAGATACCTTCACAAAAGGAAATGCCACTCCAGGCATTAGGGGCTGGTCTTCATGCTGTTGCTGGTGCTCAACATCTCCAGTCCCTCGTCCTCTTTCAGTTTTCTTGCCTTTACCATATTAAATCATGCACAGGATGAAACTGCTTCGGTTCAGTCTGCAGGTGACACCATTTGTATTTTTTTTTCATATTTTATATTGTGAATACTAGGATACAAGCAAAGGAGTTCAAATGTCACTTGTGTGGAATGACCTAGTTTGACTGTCTCATACTGTGATGTGAACACAAATAAACTACTCGCAGGTTGAGGCTCTTTGGTTGTTTTTAAATCTCTCAAAGAAAGCTTTTTTCCACTGTCCAGTCTTTCACCCTGTCAGTGTCATAAGCCGCCTCTATCTCTGAATTCTTGTCGTTGCTAATTTCCCTCATACCGCAGGCTGATGGATGAATACAACAAGTGTCAGTCGTTGCTGCCAGGGAAAAGCCAGGCACGGTGCCCTAGAGCTATTCAATTCACTGAGGTGCTCTGAAGGTGTCCCAGAAGACTTAACCCTGTGATGACGGGAGTAAAATTAATTGTATGCAAATACTTGTAAGAAAATGAACACTGTATAACAACATGAAAAAAGGTTTTAAATTAATAAAAATGTGTTATTGAATAATAATTGTTATCATATAATAACTTCATTGTAGTAATGTTAACATTATGTTAACATATAAAATACTATTACAATTTGTGGTTCGGTTTCAGTTTATCTAAATAGTTTGCTTTGCATGATTAGAACCACATTTTCTTGGTCAGTCAATGAATGTTAAAAAATGATCTAAGAAAATGAACCGGTATCCCCGTTACACAAAGGAGGTTGGTAGCACCTTAATTGGGGAAGACGGGCTCGTGTTAATGGCTGGAGCGGAATCAGTATTGAATATATCAAACACAAGCCAATCCATTCGCTCCAACTGCAATTGGCCCTAACCCTCTCTGTGGAAGGCAGCTGTAGCCTCACACTCCAGACCAGACACTGTATATATTTTCCTCACTCACTACCCTCTTTCAGTTTTCCTTTTAATTAAACAATTCCCACCACCTCTTTTTTTTTCTTCACTGTCCAAGTTCTTAAGAAAATAAACCAAACACTTTAGAGGTCCTCAGTGGCCAAGTACAGCATGTTCCCAGGTCTGCAGTCACTCACACTGTCACTTCCCCCACTTGGTACTGGAGACATTCCTGAGGTGGACTGGGTCTCCTGATGTGGTGTCCTTTCAAAATTGGATCTAACCCGGCAGCAATACGTTAATACTAAGCTTATACCATCTAGTAAATGTCTGTTTAAATGTGACACAGTATCAACACAGTATCCACTCTCTCTTTGTCTCTGTGTCTTATATGGTATATACACACACACACACACACACACACACACACACACACACACACACACACACACACACACACACACACACACACACACACACACACACACACACACACACACACACTGTGCCTAGCACTCAAACTGCAGTAGGCTGGCTACACTTTATCTCAGGGCCGGTAGGAGTTATGATGTCATGGCGTCCCTACACCTGAGGATCACTTACATGAAAATGGTGGCAGTTTTCTGTCAGCAAGTCTTGATTTGCTTTCCTGGTATAACACCATCCATGCGATCGGGCGAGCACTTGCCGTTTATTTTACTTGCAGACTGAGCCCGCAGATGAAAAATGGTCGCTTGTATTGAGCCCAAGGAGAAGGGCCGTTCTCAGCACTGACCCACAGCAATAGAATGCGGTGGTGTTTGTTGTTTCAAACAGAGCGCTCTTTAAAAAAAAGTAAGAAAGAATTAGAAGTCAGGGCTTTTTTTCAAATTTTTAAGCATTCCCTCATGTCATTGAAGCATCGCCTACTGAAGCCCTGTAAAGGTCATTTATAGCCACATTACAGATAGATTTGGAAATGCACCGTCCAAGTTGGACTTGGTGATTTCCAAATACACAACCAGTGACAGAGAATTAAATAAATCATGTTGATACTCTCTCTCATTTTATTTAATGATTTTCTTCTCTAATCGTTTTGGAAAGATTTAGTAAAATAATTTATGTGATCTGGCTGTTAAAAACAATGGGTTTACACTGAGTTGTACTCTCTCCTTCCATTCAGTTTAGATCTTGGGATAGATCTAAAAAAAAAAATATTCTTCAAAAGACAAGTAAGGGGTGACACAGTTTGTCTACTGGGGTTAAGCCAAAGGTCGCACTTTATCCAATCCTTCACCCACAAACACTGTTGCCAGAGCGCAAATCGCTGTTGACAGCAGATCACTACGTTTACCTTGGAGGAGAGTGTCCAAAACCCTGATTTGGTTTATTTATTTAAAGTAAAGATATGGGTCAGATGTTCAACTGAGACCCGTCCAAGTCCAAATGTCATCGGAACACTTCATTGGAACCTGTCTGTGACATCCCCCTGAATAAACAAAATAAATGAACATTCTATTTTCAATTAAAACAGATTAATGGCAATAAAAGACAGCTCTCTTCTCTCTTCTCCAAGGTCTCCGTTCTGACCTTTGCAACGGCCTTTGAGTCCAGCGATTCCCACGATCCATCCAATCTGTTCCCACATGAGCAGAAAAAATAAAGAGAAAAATAAAACAATTAAAAAGCAATCAGTCATGCTGTTAATAAAAAACAGCTTCAACTGACATAATGTATGGCCTGAATGACAACTCTAGTCCCGGTGTGTCACCAGCGCTGGCCAAGGCTTGGCTGTGATTAATGGATGCTGATGTTGGGGCGTGGAGGCTGCAGACGAGTGATAGGCCTGTCTCCACTCTGGATGTTAACACTCATTGCTAAGACGTCCCAGGGCAAACGTCCGTCCGTTTCCTCGAGTCGCCATGACCGATGCGACCGTAGCGATACATCAACCGGCCTTCTGACGGACTGCCTTGGGACTTGGCTCAGGTAGCTCGGGTTTCAGCACTTCACGTTTCCATCAGGTTTCTTGTTACGAGCCCAAATGTGTGTGTGTGTGTGTGTGTGTGTTTGTAGCTCGTTGTGGACCAGGCTGGACAATGAAGGGAACTTCAGTCGTCATCATCCAGACCGCCCATGTGTTACTGATCAAAAACAAGAAGCAAATATATCCATGGAGATGAAAAGATAAGTAGTAGGTCTCACCAAGACAGAGTAGGTCAACTGACCCTGCTCTCCGTATGACCTCTCTAAGGCCAGTCAGATCAAGCATTAACCGGTGATGTCTGGTTGGCGCATCAAATCGGTCAGCAGCTGCTCTTGCTATTATTGTCACCCGTCCCATTTCCGCTAGGAGTTCAGAACGAGAAACTGTAGGCTATGTAGCGGATGTTGGCTAAAGCGGATCTGATTGAATCAAGCCCTAAGTCTGAAGGTAAATTGTAGCACCTTCATGATGTAAATATTGTGCTCTATTGATGATGTGGCATTGGCAATAGCTGGTGTAATGGTGTAAGGAAAACTTTCTGGGAAGTTGTCAAATAAATCAATGACAGGTTGCTGAAAAGTACAAAGAAAAGATTTCAATTGGATGTCAGATAACCTTTTCCGTTTCCAGCTCGTGCATTGCAGTGCAACCAAGCTTTGCCAAGTTGGACCAACTCGCAACGCCATTGGCTAATTAGCTTCCTGTTTCCATAATGGTCGTTACACTAATATGAAAATGGGTTTCAGGTTCAATCACTTCCCAATTGCGTCCGGCAGTAGGTTGAATTTTGGGCTATTCGCCTCATGCCTTTCTTCAGAGAAAAAAAAAAGTTTGACATGATCCTGTACCCGATTTCCCATCCACCGGAAAACCTGAGCAAAGACCTTTGGAAAGAGAATGAGTGTGAAGAAAAGCATTCTTTCAACCATACTTTTTTTTTGAGAGGTGTCAAGTTTCGTTTGCCTCGTCCGTGTACTCTTATGATAAGTGGTGATCCAAGTTTTTTTTGTCCCGGAAGATTTATCTACCTGTTTGAGAGGCCAGTGGAATAGAGAGGTGTCAAGCTAAACAAATAAATATGTTTATATTTTATGTAGTCTTGCAGTTAAAAAAAAATTAAGATACCTACCTGCTCGCTTCTGATTCTGATGTTAATCAGGTTTATAAGCTATGGAGACAAATCAGGGGGAAAATGTGAATATGTATTGTGTGTAAGCTCAGGAGAGTACTAACGCTATATCCAACCCTGTGGTCCAAACTGTTGCTTACCGAAGGGCTCCCATTATGTCTTCCAGAGCCATTCATCATTGTGTGCAACAATAAGGGAGATATGGATTGAGGCAGTGAGGGGGGACACTTAACCTCCTTCAGACTCCCCCTCAGCGCTGCTTTGCCTAACTGTGTTGACCTTCTCCCTGCTTGTCTTTCTTGGCACTGCTGACCGCAGGAGAAGCCATGAACTACATTTATCACATTAAAACATTGTCATAATTATCCAGGGACTGGATGGTAGGCAGCCTGCCACCTTCCACCATCTGTAACAACCAAAATGGCTAACAACCAGATCACCTTTTTTTTTCTCTCCCGTTTTCCGACTAAAAATAACTGAATGCTCTCTGACTCGTTGCTATGCTACGTCTGACGCATACAGTGCAGTGGTCTGTCATTGTGAGTAAAAATCGAATCAAAATATTACAGGTGTAGACCTTACAGTGAAATGCTTACCTACAAGCCCTTAACCAGCAATGCAGTTTTAAGAAAAAATAAGTGTTAAGAAAGGATTTACTAAATAAACTGAAGTAAACAATACATAAATACAATTACGAAAATGAAAAAAAAGAAGAAAATAGAAAAATAACAAATAATTAAAGAAGTCAGTTGGTCAACCAATCTTCTGACAGGTTGTGAAATTGAGTTTGACATGAGGTACTGCAGAGCACTTGAGACAGTGCCTGCGGTTCTACTGCAAACATGTAAATGGTGAGGCCTTGCACCAGGTGGGTTATTCACCAGTCTTGGTAGGTAATCCAGTGTGTGTTAGTGCGTGACTGTAATACACTAACCGGCGAGTATACTCCTTTCGTTTGGGACGAGTCGTCTTGACGTAATAGTAAATCTGTGATTCCACCACTCTCCACGTCTCCAAGGTCAACATCTCCTGTTTTTTCAGCTTTTGGGTACATTTGAAAGACGATATACCATCGAGCTGCATTGGTTCACTTTACATCGAAGGGGAAAAAGGGTCTAGTTTTCCCTCCTTTTTTTTAAGATGAAAAGGGATGTTGTATTTATTTTGTTTCACTTACTGTGGTTTCAATTGAAGTTTTTGTGGTAATGACCTGGTGTGCGTATTACTTAATTATTTACATGTTAATGAATGATGGAGTGAGGACTACATTTATAGAGAACTTAGAGCAGCAGTTTCCAGTAAGAAAAGGATCCTGATTTGTGAACTTACCTCAGTGTACTGCTACCAGAGTAGTGAGAAAAAAAATCTGCTCCCTGTCCTTGTAATAAGCACGCTAGGATACTGTGTTCTCACGCTGAGGCAATGTTGCTGTTCAATCAATTGTGGTCCATCAGATTGTGGTCTTCCAGTCTTCCAAGGTGTACTGTCAGAGGTGCATTTCATTTGTACGCCAGCATGTTCCGGACTGAGAGAGTGAGAGTTGACACTTGAAATTGTCTGTCCTAGCTGCACATACTGAATGATATCTCAGTCAATTGGAGCTTAACATGAATGCATCTGCCTTGGTTTGGTTAAAGTAATGGGGAAATCATGTTTTTCTTGTCCAATCAGATCCAGTTTGATCCAAGATGGATCAGTTTGGATTGTGTAGATCCTTGTGTCAAACTGAAACCACATAGGGGCGACATTTCCTTATTTTCTTTTTGAGGTTTTACATACAGAGTCTGCACTTACCCACAAAGAAGTTACCCAGATAATAATACAAGTACTTCCCTGTAATCTAATCAGTGACTATCTGGTCAGGGATCCTACTTATGGTAGCATCGTTCTCTCTATCTATCACTCACTCACTCACTCGCTCTCTCTCACTCTCTCTCATTCTCTCTCTCTCTCTCTCTAACACTATATCTCTCTCTAAAACTCTCTCTCTCTCTCTCTCTCTCTCTCTCTCTCTCTCTCTCTCACTCACTCACTCTCTCCTATCACACACTCACTTACTTTCACTCTCTCTCATTCTCTCTCTCTCTCTATAACACTCTCTCTCTTTCTCACTCTCTCTCTCTAAAACACTCTCTCTCTCTCTAAAACTCTCTCTCTCACTCTCTCTCTGTCTCACTCTATATCACACACTCACTCTTTCTCTCTCTCTCTGACACACTCACTCACTCTCACTCTCTCTCTCTCTCTCTCTCTCTGGGCACTTTTCTTGTGTGGATACTGTAGTTCTCATTCCTCCACTGCTCCCCTCTCCTCCCTCGTTTGGTTGCTATGCCATGTTTGGGAGAGCCACCTGCTAGCCATGCAGAGCAGACGTGACCCGAACTCCTTTCTCTCCCCCTCGTCCCATAATAAACATGGTCCGTTTTATCTAAGGGGGGGGGGGGGGGGCTCTTGGCTGTTTGGATGACAAGGAGGTCCAGGAGTAAGCCCCTCATCTGCAGCTGGAGGACTTGGAGTCGATGGGTCGAGTTAGATTAAAATACATAAGGCAATGTAATTTACAATTTAATTTAGAGATCTGGGTTGAGGTCAATTTTATTTCAACCAATAAATAAACTGGATAATTACATGTGGATATAGTGTTTAATTAACTACAGGTATTACTGGGTATTTACATGTGGATACAGTGTTTAACTACAGGTATTACTGGGTCATTGCCTTACCTCCTCACGCCACTTGTACACACTGTATATAGACTTTCTTTCCTATTAATGACTGTACGTTTGTTTATTCCGTGTGTAACTCTGTGTTGTTGTTTGTGTCGCACTGCTTTGCTTTATCTTGGCCAGGTCGCAGTTCTAAATGAAAACTTGTTCTCATCTGGCCTACCTGGTTAAATAAAGGTGAAAAAATATATATATATATGTCACCTTAATGTTAAATGTTAACAATGGGGCTTCCAATTCAATTCTTGAATAGACATTGAAATAAAATGGATCCCAACCTGTTTGTTATGCAATACCACCGTAGTCAACGTAAATACAGTAAACGTGAACACACTTGGTTTATGTTCATTTGTTTCCAAAATGTCAGCTTGGAGGATCATGGAATTTACTTCTGAATCTAGGAATCTTCCAACCAGGATTTCTAGATAGAAAATCTAGGCATTTTTTATAAAGTTTACTGGAAATTTTACAACCCTAAAAATATAATTTTGAGGTTCTCTCAAAAATAATTGTATGTATGGTTCCAGTGGTTAATAATGCAACAAAGAACTGGCGAGGGAACTCGACTTTGAGCATGGCCATGAAAAAAATGATTAAGCACTCCAAACCAAACAAAGTGGACCTCAAGCTGAATAAACTTGCTGAATTACAACAACAACAAAAAAAAGTATGATTTGAGCATGTAGAAGAAGTTACACGTGTAACTGAAATATGCCTCACTCAGATCCCATGGAAGTGCACCGGATAAGTCAAACAAGTTAACCCAGAAACATGGCAAATTAAAGGGGTAAAAAAATACTAATGTCTGTCATGGTGGATTTCGAGACCAGTGCTGCCCCATTGAGTTCCTCATACCACCATTAATCATTACGTTTGGTGACGAAGCATTCCAAATAACATCAGACTTCATCTCTGGGCCTATGTGGGAATGTTACCTCAGCTGAGTACTATTGAGTGCTGAAAATATTGAGTGCTGAAAATATTGAGCGCTGAAGATATTGAATGCTGAAGCTATTGAGCGCTGAAGATATTGAGTGCTGAAGATATTGAGCGCTGAAGATATTGAGTGCTGAAGATATTGAGTGCTGAAGATATTGAGCGCTTAAGATATTGAGCGCTGAAGATATTGAGCGCTTAAGATATTGAGCGCTGAAGATATTGAGCGCTGAAGATATTGAGTACTGAAAATATTGAGTACTGAAGATATTGAGCGCTGAAGATATTGAGTGCTGAAAATATTGAGTGCTGAAGATATTGAGTGCTGAAAATATTGAGCGCTGAAGATATTGAGCGCTGAAGTTATTGAGTGCTGAAAATATTGAGTGCTGAAAATATTGAGTGCCTTCAGCTTCCTCTAAGAAAGAACCGAGTACAAAAAAAATAAGCCTTTGTGTAAATTCAGCCCTGTATTTTCCCTCAACCAGTCATTTCAATGAAGATGAATTATGGTTTGGTTGAATAATTGCCCTTTTGTAAAATTCTTTCCAGTGTTATTTTGAACAAAGCAAAAAACGTACCTTCAAGTTGTCTTTTCTTTTGTTACAGGGAGAAATGTTAAGGGAAATAACAACAAAGGCTTGCTGCACGACCATGGCCACTGCTTGTATCAGCACTATCAGCTACCTGACAGCCCTTTCCACCCGAGGTAATGTGCTGGGGGGGGACAGAGGCATTATCAGCACCATGAGAACCGGGTCACATTTTATCACGTCTTCCTGAACCCTTTATAAGGCCTTCATAGATGCTTCACAACAAATGTATAAGCAAATGTTATAAAGGGTGAAGAAACATGTCATTTAGCCTTGTACGAGCTGTAAAACCTACCAATACAGTATCGTGATCATATCGTTACGTTCAGAGGACGTCTAACAGGGAATGTCTGCCTCCTGCAGGTGCATGGTGTTGACTGGGGTTCAGGTTCAATCAAACAGGTGTGGGTTGAAGACGGGTGTCAAATCAAATCAAATCAAATGTATTTTTATAGCCCTTCTTACATCAGCTGATATCTCAAAGTGCTGTACAGAAACCCAACCTAAAACACCAAACAGAAAGCATTGCAGGTGTAGAAGCACGGTGGCTAGGAAAAACTCCCTAGAAAGGTCAAAACCTAGGAAGAAACCTAGAGAGGAACCAGGCTATGAGGGGTGGCCAGTCCTCTTCTGGCTGTACCGGATGGATATTATAACAGAACATGGCCAAGATGTTCAAATGTTCTTAAATGACCAGCATGATCAAATAATGATAATCACAGTGGTTGTAGAGGGTGCAACAGGTCAGCACCTCAGGAGTAAATGTCAGTTGGCTTTTCATAGTCGATCATTGAGAGTATCTCTACCACTCCTGCTGTCTCTAGAGAGTTGAAAACAGCAGGTCTTGGACAGGTAGCATGTCCGGTGAACAGATCAGGATTCCATAGATGCAGGCAGAACAGTTGAAACTGGAGCAGCAGCACGGCCAGGTGGACTGGGGACAGCAAGGAGTCATCATGCCGGGTAGTCCTGAGGCATGGTCCTAGGGCTCAGGTCCTCTGAGAGAGAGAGAGAAAGAAAGAGAGAAAGAAAGAAAGAGAGAATTAGAGAGAGCATACTTAAATTCACACAGGACACCGGATAAGACAGGAGAAGTACTCCAGATATAACAGACTGACCCTAGCCCCCCGATACCTAAACTACTGCAGCATAAATACTGGAGGCTGAGACAGGAGGGGTCAGGAGACACTGTCCAGGTTCAATCAAACAGGTGTGGGTTGAAGACTGGGGTCCAGGTTCAATCAAACAGTCCCACTGTACCATAGAGTGTTTCCCAGTGCAATCAGAACCGGTCTCACTTGTGTGTAAACCATCCCAGTCCGGAATCACTACGGACAATACGGCCTATGGCCTGCTACAAGTTGAAAGGATAGGGTGGTGGTGCTTTCCAGTGACTCAACACAACCTTGGATGTTCCCCATGTCATCAAATACAGACTCTGCTTTTTCCAACTGGACAGAGGAAGCCAACATTATGTCCATATTCTAGTCGGTAACAAACAGCGAGACTCTGTCTGGACCCAAGTGAGCTTTTCTAGGGGAATCTCTTGCCTTGATGCATCACAGATGTCTGGTTGGACTACTTCAAGGTGTTATTCACACAGAGCCATCTTAAATACACCCCGTAGTTCCTTCCTGCATTTCTGAGGCTTCCCTATTTGTGTTTGTCTGTCCTCGATTGATGGTCACAGGAGAAACATAAAATTGCTGCCAGGCTTTTTGAGATGGAAAAGCTTTTGGTCATCAATCAAGCAATGTTGCCAGTCATCTTTGAGATTTAAGCAAAGCTAATAAAACCAAACTTTACTTGTATAAGAAACAAAAATATGAATTGGAACAAAACTTTAAAGCTTTGGATGAATGACGTGAAGACAGAAGTGAGGTTCTGGAAATTCCTCAAAATAGATTATGTTTTCGAAGAACAGCTGAGAAACAGTGAGAAAAATGGCAGTTTAGACATAACTGACACATATATTCTTTGAAGCTAACTCGTTGCTAAAAACAAGTCTGAATCAGTCTTCAAATGATTTCATGTGAGTATGTGCAATGCTTCATAGTTACTTCTCAGGACATTTCCCCAATGTTGACGTCTCAACGTTTGCTATAACACATACTGCATGTACACAAATGCCTTGCCAACTATGCTGTCACGTTCTGACCTTAGTTCTTTTATTATGTCTTTGTTTTAGTATGGTCAGGGCGTGATTTGGGTGGGTTGTCTATGTTCCTTTTTCCATGTTTTGGGATTTCTGTGTTTGGCCTAGTATGGTTCTCAATCAGAGGCAGCTGTTTATCGTTGTCCCTGATTGAGAACCATACTTAGGTAGCCTGGTTTCACTTTTGAGTTGTGGGTGATTATTTTCCGTGTTAGTGTTTGTTTCCACACGGGACCGTTTCGTTTGTTTCCCTTTGTTATTTTGTATTTTTTTGTAGTGTTCAGTTTGTCTTATTAAAATGGACACTTACCACGCTGCAAATTGGTCCGACCTTCTCTTACTCCTCATCAGAGGAAGACGACGAATGTTGCGTATGCGTTAATAACCTGTGTGCAGTCGTAAACTGTGGCACGTTGATTTATCACAATCTTTTTTTGTATCGTGGGCTTGTGTAGTCCAAAAAAAAGAGAGATGACATCACAGACATCATGTGTGTATTTATCCCAACATTGTTCCTCATTTTATGTTGGATTTCTCACAATTGCTCACATAATTTTGGTATTTTGATGGCGTCCCATGCCTCGTCCTCAGAACATGTGCAGACCATCTGGCTGGAGTGTTTACGGACATATTCAATCTGTCCACAGCTCAGTCTGTTGTCCCCACTTGCTTCAAGATGTCCACCATTGTTTCTGTACCCAAGAAAGTGAAGGTAACTAAACTAAATGACTATCAACCCCGTTTTACTCACTTCTGTCATCATGAAGTGCTTTGAGAAGCTAGTCATATCACCTCCACCTTACCTGACACCCTAGACCCACTACAATTTGCACATCGCCCCAACAGATGCACGGACAACTCAATCTTCATTGTTCTGCACACTGCCCTATCCCACCTGGACAAGATAAATACTCATATAAGAATGTTGTTCATCAACTACAGCTCAGCCTTCAACACCATAGTGTCCTCCAACTTCATCACGAAGCTCAGGGCCCTAGTTCTGAACCCCTCCTTGTGCAACCGGTTCCTGGGTCGACCCCAAGTGGGGAAGGTAAGCAACAACACATCTGCCAAGCTAATTATCAACACGGGGGCTCCACAGGGGTATGTGCTCAGCCCCCTCCTGTACTCCCTTTTCACCCATGACTGTGTGGCCACGCACGTCTCAAACTTAATCATCAAGTTAGCTGACGACACAACAGTGTCTGATTACCAACAACGATGAGACAGCCTACAGGGGGGAGGTGAGAGCCCTGGTAGAATGGTGCCAGGGTAATATCTTCTCCCTCAACATGAACAAAATAAAGGAGCTGAACATGGACTACAGGAGGCAGAGAGAGAATCCACATCGACGGGGCGGCAGTGAAGAGGGTCATTAGCTTTAAGTTCCTTGGTGTGCACATCACTGACAATCTGAAATGGGTCCCTTCACAAAGACAGTGTGGTAAAGAAGGAGCAAGGGTTGGGGTCCCCCCAGAGATTGCATATGTATACATCATAAGTCTTGAAATACATTTTAAGAATTACAGAAAATGAGGTGGATCAGAGAATCACCAGCAGCAAGAGCGACATCATTGATGTATACAGAGAAAAGAGTCGGCCTGAGAATTGAACCATGTGGCACCGCCATAGAGACTGCCAGAGGTCCAGACAACAGGCCCTCCGATTTGACACACTGAACTCTATCAGAGAAGTAGTTGGTAAACCAGGCGAGGCAATCATTTGAGAAACCAAGGCCGTCGAGTCTGCCAATAAGAATGCCGTGATGGACAGAGTCGAAGGCCTTGGCCAGGTCGATGAATACGGCTGCACAGTAATGTCTCTTATCGATGGCGGTTATGATGCCGTTTAGTACCTTGAGCGTGGCTGAGGTGCACCCATGACCAGCTCTGAAACCAGATTGCATAGCGGAGAAGGTACGGTGGGATTCAAAATGGTTGGTAATCTGTTTGTTAACTTGGCTTTCGAAGACCTAAGAAAGACAGGGTAGGATAGATATAGGTCTGTAGCAGTTTGGGTCTAGAGTGTCACCCCCTTTGAAAAGGGGATGATCGCTGAGATCTTGATTGAAAACAGCAGATGTGTATTTGGAGGGCGAGTTCTTTAGGACGATATCTATGAGGGTGACCGTGTTTACGGATTTGGGGTTGTACCTGGTAGGTTCATCGATAATTTGTGTGAGATTGAGGGCATCAAGCTTAGATTGTAGGACGGCCGGGGTGTTAAACTCTTGAAGCTAGGGGGCATTATTTTTATGTTTGGAAAAATAACGTTCCCAAAGTAAACGGCCTATTTCTCAGGATCAGATGCTAGAATTGCATATAATTGACAGTGCATATAATTGACTGATTAGGATAGAAAACACTCTAAAGTTTCCAAAACTGTCAAAATATTGTCTGTGAGTATAACAGAAATGATATTGCAGACGAAACCCTGAGGAAAATCCAATCAGGAAGTGCTTCTTATTTTGAAACCCTTCTGTTCCTATGCATGCCTATACTCCATTTAAAGGGATATCAACCAGATTCCTTTTTTTCTGGCTTCCCTAAGGTGTCAACAGTCTTTAGACATAGTTTCAGGCTTTTATTTAGAAAAATGAGCGTGAAGGATCACATTGCGTAAGTGGAGAGGTGGGGGCTCTCAGAGTGAGTTTTTATGCTACAGAGTAAAGCAGCCATTGTTCCTCCCGCTGTTATTGAAAAACCTACACGCTCGGTTGATATATTATCTAATATATATTTTAAAAACTACCCGAGGAATGATTATAAAAAACGTTTTACATGTTTCTGTGGACATTATGAAGACTATTTGGAATTTCCGTCTGCGTTGCCGTGATCGCTCTTTCCTGTGGATTTCTGAACATAACGCGACAAACAAACAGAGGTATTTATTATTATTTTAATTTTTTATTTTTTTAACCCCTTTTCTCCCCAATTTCGTGTTATCCAATTGTTTAGTAGCTACTATCTTGTCTCATCGCTACAACTCCCATACGGGCTCGGGAGAGACGAAGGTTGAAAGTCAGTTTCTAAAGACGGTTGACATCTAGTGGAAGCCGTAGGAAGTGCAACTTGACTCCATAGACACTGTGTATTCGGTAGGCCAAGCTTTGATAAACTACAAAATCCAGATATCCCACTTCCTGGTTGGATTTTTCTCAGGTTTTCAGCCTGCCATATGAGTTCTGTTATAGTCACAGACATCATTCAAACAGTTTTAGAAACATCCGAGTGTTTTCTATCCAATACTAATAATAACATGCATACATTAGCATCTGGGACAGAGTAGGAGGCAGTTCACTCTGGGCACGTTATTCATCCAAAAGGGAAAGTGCTGCCCCCTATCCGAAAAAGGTTAAATAACACCTAATCCTTTCAACCTGTTGCAAGTGTGGTCAGAACAAAAGGTTGGAGATTTGTATTACATATTTGAATAATTTAATGTTAGAATTAAACAATCAAGGCCTTTGAACACTTGTTGCATAATAATTGTTCAAATTTATTACCTTTTATTGTGCCTGACAGAGTTTACATGTATTCAGTTAGTTGCATTTTATGAATGAAATATACAACAATTGGTTGTTCCTTTACATGGTGTGATAGCTGATACTCTGGTCTATCAAAATAGACAGTATATTTCAATTGTTGTTAATAATAAGACAAAGTGAATGTAATATTTCTTTGCAATATTCTCTGGTTTTTGGAGTACCACCTGCAGCTGCACTCAGAGACAAATCAAGAATGAAGAAAGTATCTGCAAATAAAGGTTAGTCAAAAATATCCTGATTACGGCTAAACAGCAGCCATCAGTTTCGCTAAGGTTTGTGTTATCATGGCTACCCTCCAACCTCCCAAACTTTATTAATTGTTCTAGAATACCTTTTTTTTATATATATTTTTCCATCCATGCTTCCATATTATTCTATCTATCCCTTTCTCTCTCCATCCCTTCCTTCACAATCAAGCATCAAAACTCCACCCAGGACACACTGCTTTGCAAATAAAACAGTATTTCCAGGATCCTCAGATTTGCTGGAAGGACCTATTGTGGCTTCTATTTGTAATGGACTAAAGTTACAATTCAAATAGAGAAAATGCATCAACAGTGGCATCAAAGTGGCTTCATTACTCTGTAGCATCCCTTGTGATGCTCCAGATTCTCCTTGATGCAGTGGGCAATGCTCGTCTTTCCCGGTGCTCTTACAATAAACTTGTCACGAACACCACGGAATCTCCGAATCACTCACAGGTTGGTTTGACCACCACATTGATCTTGAAAGGGAAAAGGGGGATACCTAGTCAGTTGCACAACTGAGATGTGCATTCAACTGAAATGTGTCTTCAACATTTAACCCAACCCCTCTGAATCAGAGAGGTGTGGGTGGCTGCCTTAGTTAATCGACGTCCACGTCATCAGCGCCAATGCAGAAAATTCAAACAGACAAATTACAGCGACGCCAATGACTGCTGACCACTGCTGATCACTGCTGATCACTGCTGATCACTGCTGATCACTGCTGATCCCTGCTGATCCCTGCCGATCACTGCTGATCACTGCTGATCACTGCTGATCACTGCTGATCCCTGCTGATCCCTGCTGATCACTGCTGATCACTGCTGATCACTGCTGATCCCTGCTGATCACTGCTGATCCCTGCTGATCACTGCTGATCACTGCTGATCACTGCTGATCACTGCTGATCACTGCTGATCCCTGCTGATCACTGCTGCCCAATATGCAGATCCCAACACCCAACACCCAGATCCCAACACCAGTATTTTACCCGTTTCTCTACCCAATTTCATGATATCCAATTGGTAGTTACAGTCTTGTCCCATCGCTGCATCTCAGGAGAGGCGAAGGTCAAGAGCCGGCCAAGCCGCACTGCTTCTTGACACAATGCTCGGTAAACCCGGAAGCCAATTGTGTACAGCCTCATGGGGTCTCCCTGTCGCAGCCGGCTGCGACACAGCCTGTCATCGAACCAGGATCAGTAATAACGCAGCTAGCACTGCAATGCAGTGCCTTAGACCATTTTTGGGGGGAACAAGTTGGAATGGACCCGGATTGTTGAAAATATTCAGGGCCCAAGACAGATACAAGTGTTGACTTTCTCTATCCTTAAAGATATCATTTCATCTGACTTCTGAGACTACTGTTAATGATTGATGCTGGTCAGAGATGAAGTTAGCTGAACTAATTATTCACCATGAGTCAAATTGAAATTCTTGCTTTAGAACATGCTAAGACAGCAAACTCAACTGCTGTGAAAATCACACAACAGAGTTGTCTGCCATCTTAGGGTGGAGGAGAGGATACAGTGGAATTTGAAAACATTTCTGTAAAAAAATGACCATAGACCATTTTAGTGACAGTTCTACACTCTTAGAAAAAAAGGGTTCCATGTAGAAATGGTTCTACCTGGAACCAAAAAGGGTTCTTCAAAGGGTTCTCCTATGGGGACAGCCAGAGAACCATTTTAGGTTCTATACACAGTAGCACCTTTTTTTTCTTAGCGTGTACCACCAACTAAGTCACGATTTATCCATGACTAACATCCACATCATGTGCCAAGAGACTGAAGCAGGGGGATTAAACATGAGGGGCTGTGAGAGTGGAGCAGCCTGGGGTGAAAAGTCATCTGTGGCTCACCTTCTGAACTTCACGCTAAGCCTCCTAAATTGAATTGACAAGCTCCAGCTCTGTGACGTCTTTTCCACTGGCTGCTCTGTGACAGCCAACATGGGAGCCATCGTGTCAATCCCACTTCTTTACGACAAATTTAAACCTTGATATATTGCACAAATAAAAGTTCTAGTTCAACACAGACGGGATGCCAGCACAACATGTTGAATGTCAGTTTGTGTTGTTTTGCCAGCCGTGGCTAAGCCTGCTCATGTAAGGATAGATAAGTTAGGATGCACTACAAAAAGAGAAAAAACAGATTATGACAAGCAAAGTGATGGAGGAAAAAGTGTTTTTGTTACTGCTATCCCCCAAATTCTGTTGACATTTTTTTTACATTGATATTTGAGTCATTTAGCAGACACTCTTATCCAGAGTGATTTACATGAGCAATCAGGCAATCAGGGTTATTAAGGGCCTTGCTCAAAGGCACATCAACAGATCTTTCACCTAGTCAGCTCAATGATTCGAACCACTGGGCCAAAGCTCTTAACCGCTAGGCTATCTACCACCCCACTAGTGCTTTATGATACAATGACACTGCCCTCACCCTGGACATTGAAGTTAAACAATTAAGATGATCCCTATATTTATCATATTTTAAGGCCCAGATTCAATCCGGAAGGCAAAAATTCCGCGTGTAGCACGATTGATATTTAAAAGTAATTTCCAGTTGACCCAACATCTGCAGCGTTTACTGTGAATGTGATCTCCAAACATTGCCGAACAGGGTAGCCTAGTGGTTAGAGCGTTGGACTAGTAACCGGAAGGTTGCAAACCCCCGAGCTGACAAGGTGCAAATCTGTCGTTCTGCCCCTGAACAGGCAGTTAACCCACTTTTCCTAGGCCGTCATTGAAAATAAGAATTTGTTCTTAACTGACTTGCCTGGTTAAATAAACTTAAAATAAAAAATAAAAGAGCATGCATGGTTGACAAAATGAGATTGGATTGAATATGGCCCTAAATTCCAGATCTGAAATTCAATAGTGTTTAAAAGAGGAAGTTGTTGATCCTTGATGGCTCTGTTTTTAGCAGAATTGTAGGTATATCTCAATCTTTAAACATAACCTGAGGCTTTGGACAAATTCCAAATGGCACAGCACGCTGGCCTATCACTGTTTAATTATGTAATACTGTCTCTTGTTTTGAAAGTTTGCTAGGAATTTTCACACGAGGTAATACAGTGTCTCAAAAAGTCATCAAACCCCTTGATTTTTTACACATTTTCTTGTTCTCCTACCTAAATTTAAAATAGGTTAAATTGACATTTTTTTTGTCACTGGCCTACACACAATATCCCATAATGTCAAAGAGTTTTTAGAAATCGTTACAAATATATGAAAAATAAAAAGCTAAAATGTCTTGAGTCAATAAGCATTCAACGACTTTGTTATTGTAAGCCTATATAAATTCAGGGGTAAAATTTTGCATAACAAGTCACACATTTGCAAAAACTGTATATCATCTGTATATAAATCTGCTCCCAGCCAGACGCCAGTGGCATGAGTTGGTGATGCATCAAGTCTGTGTACGAGGCCGGTTGGAGATGGTAGCTCATAAAAG
The DNA here is from genome assembly GCF_002021735.2 of Oncorhynchus kisutch. NCBI lineage: Eukaryota > Metazoa > Chordata > Actinopteri > Salmoniformes > Salmonidae > Oncorhynchus > Oncorhynchus kisutch. The sequence continues at coordinate 49,690,653 of NC_034180.2, read as the reverse complement.
GTCATGTCACCAAATAAACACAGGTATTTTATTTGTTTTTATAGCACCTTACACTTGAACCTTTTGTATTCTTTTGAGCATGGATTAAATTCAGTATATTATTTTTGCGTCTCCTTGGGTTATTTGTTTTCATGGTTTTGAGTGCGAGTACCTCTTTGAACACTACATTCAAGGGGAAACTCCATTAATAACAGACCGTAATGTCATATATAAAGAAACCTATTACTGCAGTGCCCAACAATCGTTTCTGGTTGCTACTATTTTCATTTCCATAAAACATTAGGGAAAGAGAGCATGTGCGTGGAAATGAATCAGCTAGATACATTTTGGTGTTGGCTCCCCTGACTTGGACACCCGTAGCGTTACACTAACCACAAAAGTTCCTCATTTTCTTGGCTGCCTGCGAGGGAAACAAAGTGCTTGGCAGCCCTGAGAAAACGACAACAAAACACATAACAGCACCAAGACATCACACACCGCCGTTATTTTAGGTAAATGCAATCTCGCAGCCTTAGAATAATAAAATCAGTATAATTGCTAAATAAAAAAAATTGCCACTTTTTTTTAATTGCTTGCAGACTTTTTGGAGATCGCCTGATATTTCAGTAGTTTTTCCCCCCTTCGACTCCAGTGTGCACCCCTGAACGTTTCAAGTCACTCAAACGCAACCGTTAAGCTGCAATTATGCCACCTGGCTCCTTGGTAGTTTACACCAAAGGCAACAATTTTTTCAGGCAGGCATTTATGCAGAACAGCTTCGTTGTAGCTCCCCCCCCCGTCCCCCGTCCCCCGTCCCCGTCCCAATGTAATTTGAAAGAGATAAGGCCTAGTGTATCTGATTCTTCGAAGGAGGTCTCAATAGCTGGCAGGAAGGGTGCAATTTCACCTTTCCCCTACAGTTGGTACATTGTTTGACATATTCCCAGACAAGGCATTTGTAGTCACGCATCTGACAGAATACAGTAACACAGAGGGAAGGCAATGAAAATGAGTACGAAAGATAAAATATATTGCTCAGTCCTAAGACTCGCTGCCTACCAAATAACCTTTTTCCGTATACGTAATCCAGTTTCTGAGCATGTAGATCATTTTGTGATCGTAAATCTTAATTTCTCCCCCTCAGTTTAAATGACAAACCATGACTTTGGCATGGTCACTCCAGTTTCCTATGCAATGATAGTACAAGATAATTTGATTTGAACAAGATTACGTTTTATGGGACTCAACATGTGACCTCTAAATTACATTTTGGGGGAACATTTTAGGTTTTTGTTTGCCCTAATATGATCAAATGTACTGTATTTGTTTTACTCAAAGTTGATCTAGCTTGTCTGAATGGCTCAACTTCCATGGACGTTGGATGCTCTCCTAATATGGACACCGTACAACAGTTGATTGAGTTGCTTTTCAATAAGTATACTTTACATACCAAAAATACTGTATGAACTCCTCCTGTTGCTCTAATCCTCATGGGGGTGTACATTTAAGTTACACAGCAATTGGCAATGCTATGTTCTTATCAAACTCCTCTTGAGCAAGAGTAAATGAAAGGTGGCAGCTTCTCAATGGATTTATGTCCACGTTCCCATGTTGTAAGAGCACCCTGAGCCAAATTGGCATGCCTCAAGGAGCTAAGAGGATATGATAAGACCAACTGACATCTTGCATCAGAGTACCTCACTATATTCCCCCAATACTTTCAGGGTGAGGCACTGTTGGTAAGACATCCAACCCGGTAAAAACAGCTGAAGTAAATTTGTCGTCTATGAGCGCCCGTAAATCTTTAGAAGTGTAATCAGTAAGTAATCATTTTGCATGTAACCATATATTTCAGTGAGCCAGTGTTATTAGATGGCCCTATATCAGTGATGGATTATTAAAACCATGTGGCAAGACCGTGAGGAGACTTGTTTTTCCCCCTGAGGTCAGTCAGAGCAGGCGCATTAACTGAGAGGTTTCCTCATGTGCGTTATCAGCTAACGCGTTTCCAAAAGCGAGACATCAGAGGCCATGTCAGGCTCAATCAGCACAGTGTGAAGACAGACTTGGGAGCCAGAACCATCTCTCGTCATAGGCCTATCGGGTCTAGTTGTGCGTGAAATTGTAGCCCTGATTGGAAACAGCAACTGTTTCATATTAGAACCATCATGTTTTAATGGATTTGTTCACACATACCAGACCCTTACCTCCCTGTCACAGCCAGGTCATAGCCGTAGTGTTACTATTACAGGGACAGTGAAATCACAGGTGGAGTTTTGTTGTCTGGGGTGATGGGTAATGTAGGCCTACAGTGTAAAAGCAGCGCCAGGCATCCGACTGTCTATACAAGGTCCCACAGTTGACACTGCGTGCCACAGCAAAAAAAAATCAAGCCATGAGGTTGAAGAAATTGTTCGTAGAGCTCCGAGACTGGATTTTGTCGAGGTACAGATCTGAGGAAGGGTACCAAAGAAATGATGCAGCATTGAAGGTCCCCAAGGACACAGTGCCCTCCATCGTTTTTAAATGGAAGAAGTTTGGAACTTTTGGAAGACTTCCTATAGCTGGCCGCCTGGCCAAACTGAGCAATCTGGGGAGAAGGGCCTTGGTCAGGGAGGTGACCAAGAAACCGATGGTCACTCTGATAGAGCTCTAGAGCTCCTCTGTGGAGATGGGAGAACTTTCCAGAAGGACAATCATCTCTGCAGCACTCCACAAATCAGGCCTTTATGGTAGAGTGGTCAGACGGAAACCACTCCTCAGTTGCCAAAAGGCACCTAAAGGACCCTCAGACCACGAGAAACAAGATTCTCTGGTCTGATGAAACCAAGATTGAACTCTTTGGCCTGAATGCCAAGCGTCACGTCTGGAGGAAACCTGGCACCATCCCTACAGTGAAGCATGGTGGTGGCAGCATCATGTTGTGGGGATGTTTTTCAGCGACAGGGACTGGGAGACTAGTCAGGATCGAGGCAAGATGAATGGAGCAAAGTACAGAGAGATCCTTGATGAAAACCTGCTCCAGAACACTCAATACCTCAGACTGGGGCTAAGGTTCACCTTCCAACAGGACAACAACCCTAAGCACACAGCCAAGACAATGCAGGAGTGGCTTCGGGACAAGTCTCTGAGTGTCCTTGAGTGTCCCAGCCTGAGCCCGGACACTAACCCGATCTAATAGCTCAGGAGTGACAGGAAAATATCTGTGCAGCAACACTCCCCATCCAACCTGACAGAGCTTGAGAGGATCTGCAGAGAATAATGGGATAAAATCTCCACAAATACAGGTGTGCCAAGCTTGTAGCCTCATACCCAAGAAGACTCTATATAACAAATATTTTTGTGGAAGGTGAGCTTGCAAATCCAGACACAAAGGTTGACAAAATTACAAGGAACTTTAAACAGGCGGTCGAGATGCAAATTCTACTTAATTTATTGTGGGGAATTTACTGAAGGCAATTAAAATAATTGGTATGCAGAGAATGAAAATGCGGTGCACTGCACAAGCGATGCATCCAACTTTTCCTGGGGTCTAAACTTACAGCAAATGCAAGAGAAGAGAATTCTAATAAACAACATCTTTAAATAGACCTGAGTTTCGAGACCTCATTTTGTGACCAGTGATGGTGCCCGTGTCCTGATGCACCTGAAACTACTACCATCATAATAATAGGACATTCAGCAGATGCTTTTATCCAAAGCGACCTACAGTCATGCATGCATACATTTTACATATGGGAGGTCCCGGGGATCAAACCCACTATCCTGGTGCTGTAAACACCATGCTCTACCAACTGAGCCTCAGATGACTACGTCGTCCTTATCAAGAGCTACCAGACCCGGCACTTGATACATTTATGACATTGCTTATTCCAGTTATTAATACAAATGCACCCATTTAATTAAGAAAATGAAATTCTAGATTTAAAAAAACGAACTTGGCTCCTTTCTTCATTGAATCACATGGCTCATTCATCACAAAACCCATGATACTACTTTAATAATTTTTTCATTGGCAAGATTAGCCAACTTAGGCATGACATGGTAACAACAAACTCTGAACCTACACATCCATGCATAACTTACCATATTATTGGAATTCTATAATGTGACTATGGATAAGGTGAAAAAATGGTTGTTGTCTATCAACAATGACAAACCACCTAGGACTGACATCTTGGATGGAAAATGACTGAGGATGATAGTGGAGTATATTGCCACTCCTATTTGCCATCTCTTCTATCTAAACCTACAGGAAAGTGTGTTCCCTCAGGCCTGGAGGGAAGCAAAAGTCATTATGTTACTTAAGAACAGCAAAGCACCCTTTTATTGGTTCAAACAGCCGACCAATCAGACTACTACCAAACCTTAGTAAACTTCTGGAAAAAATGATGTTTGATCAGATACAATGCTATTTTACAGTAAACAAAAGAATAACTGACATTCAGCATGCTGTGAAGAGACCTATGGTGGCTGTGAAGAGACTCTGGTGGCTGTGAAGAGACCTCTGGTGGCTGTGAAGAGACCTCTGGTGGCATGTCTTGTGGGATATGCATGGATGTCTGAGCTGTGTGCAAGTAGTTCAAACAGACACAAACCCAAGAAGTCATGAAGTCATTCTCTCCTCCACTTTGAGCCAGGAGGGATTGACATGCATATTATTAATGTTAGCTCTCTGTGTACATCCAAGGGCCAGCTGCTCTGCACTGTTCTGAGCCTATTGAGCCTAAGTCCCTCTTTGGGGTATCTGACCACATGACTGAACAGTCCAGGTGCGACAAAACTAGGGCCTGTAGGACCTGCTTTGTTGATAGTGTTCTTAAGAAGGTAGAGCAGTGCTTTAATATGGACAGTATATTGATACTTTTGTATCAATATATTTTGATTATGCCAGTCCAGGGTTAATCCACGGAGTTTATGTCCACATTATTCATTACAAGATTTATTTGAGCTATGACTACGATCTCCATGATTCTTCTTTAAGACCCACCAGTATTTTAGTATTTTGGGGTCACATATCGGCAAGCTCCCAGTAGACATCAAAGAGTGTATGTTGTCTTAAGCTTTGCTCTCGGAAGCATAGTCGTACTATTATCGTTTAAACATACGTGTCCTGTGGGACAAGTGTGGGTGTATGATTTCAGCTGCTCCAGTCCTCGCTCGTCTGCTAATTTCCATGGAGGGGATTGTCAGTGTGGTAGGTTGGTCTTCATTATAGGGTATGGTCAGTGTAGTAGGTTGGTCTTCAATATAGGGGATGGTCAGTGTAGTAGGTTGGTCTTCATTAGAGGGATGGTCAGTGTGGTAGGTTGGTCTTCATTAGAGGGATGGTCAGTGTGGTAGGTTGGTCTTCAATATAGGGTATGGTCAGTTTGGTAGGTTGGTCTTCATTAGAGGGATTGTCAGTGTGGTAGGTTGGTCTTCATTAGAGGGATCGTCAGTGTGGTAGGTTGGTCTTCAATATAGGGTATGGTCAGTGTAGTAGGTTGGTCTTCAATATAGGGTATGGTCAGTGTAGTAGGTTGGTCTTCATTAGAGGGATTGTCAGTGTGGTAGGTTGGTCTTCATTAGAGGGATGGTCAGTGTGGTAGGTTGGTCTTCATTAGAGGGATGGTCAGTGTGGTAGGTTGGTCTTCATTAGAGGGATGGTCAGTGTAGTAGGTTGGTCTTCATTAGAGGGATGGTCAGTGTGGTAGGTTGGCCTTCAATATAGGGTATGGTCAGTGTAGTAGGTTGGTCTTCATTAGAGGGATGGTCAGTGTAGTTGGTTGGTCTTCAATATAGGGTATGGTCAGTGTGGTAGGTTGGTCTTCATTAGAGGGATGGTCAGTGTAGTAGGTTGGTCTTCATTAGAGGGATGGTCAGTGTAGTAGGTTGGTCTTCAATATAAGGTATGGTCAGTGTGGTAGGTTGGTCTTCATTAGAGGGATGGTCAGTTTGGTAGGTTGGTCTTCAGTAGAGGGATGGTAAGTGTGGTAGGTTGGTCTTCAATATAGGGTATGGTCAGTGTAGTAGGTTGGTCTTCATTAGAGGGATGGTCAGTGTAGTAGGTTGGTCTTCAATATAGGGTATGGTCAGTGTAGTAGGTTGGTCTTCAATATAGGGTATGGTCAGTTTGGTAGGTTGGTCTTCAATATAGGGTATGGTCAGTGTGGTAGGTTGGTCTTCAATAGAGGGATGGTCAGTGTAGTAGGTTGGTCTTCATTAGAGGGATGGTCAGTGTGGTAGGTTAGTCTTCATTAGAGGGATGGTCAGTGTAGTAGGTTGGGCTTCATTAGAGGGATGGTCAGTGTAGTAGATTGGTCTTCATTAGAGGTATGGTCAGTGTGGTAGGTTGGTCTTCAATATAGGGTATGGTCAGTTTGGTAGGTTGGTCTTCAATATAGGGTATGGTCAGTTTGGTAGGTTGGTCTTCAATATAGGGTATGGTCAGTGTGGTAGGTTGGTCTTCAATAGAGGGATGGTCAGTGTAGTAGGTTGGTCTTCATTAGAGGGATGGTCAGTGTGGTAGGTTAGTCTTCATTAGAGGGATGGTCAGTGTAGTAGGTTGGGCTTCATTAGAGGGATGGTCAGTGTAGTAGATTGGTCTTCATTAGAGGTATGGTCAGTGTGGTAGGTTGGTCTTCAATATAGGGTATGGTCAGTTTGGTAGGTTGGTCTTCAATATAGGGTATGGTCAGTTTGGTAGGTTGGTCTTCAATATAGGGTATGGTCAGTTTGGTAGGTTGGTCTTCATTAGAGGGATGGTCAGTGTGGTAGGTTGGTCTTCAATATAGGGTATGGTCAGTTTGGTAGGTTGGTCTTCAATATAGGGTATGGTCAGTTTGGTAGGTTGGTCTTCATTAGAGGGATGGTCAGTGTGGTAGGTTAGTCTTCAATATAGGGTATGGTCAGTTTGGTAGGTTGGTCTTCAATATAGGGTATGGTTAGTTTGGTAGGTTGGTCTTCATTAGAGGGATGGTCAGTGTGGTAGGTTTGTCTTCAATATAGGGTATGGTCAGTTTGGTAGGTTGGTCTTCAATATAGGGTATGGTCAGTGTATTAGGTTGGTCTTCATTAGAGGGATGGTCAGTGTGGTAGGTTTGTCTTCAATATAGGGTATGGTCAGTGTGGTAGGTTTGTCTTCAATATAGGGTATGGTCAGTTTGATAGGTTGGTCTTCAATATAGGGTATGGTCAGTATCGTAGGTTGGACTTCATTGGAAAAGATGGTCAGTGTGGTAGGTTTGTCTTCAATAGAGGGTATGATCAGTGTGGTAGGTTGGTTTTCATTGATTGAGATGGTCGGAATGGTAGGTTGGTGTTTCAGAAGAAAATATTTTAAATATGCAACGGGAAAAAATGAAAATGTCTTATTGGACAAGTTCAGATAGTACCTCCCTGTTTCAATCTGTTTTAGACCATTTTCTTAAAATGGTGCCTACTGAACACAATCCTGGCCAGCATAAGAAAACTCCAGCTCTCCACCCCTAACCCAATAACCATTCCCCCCCTTTCACTTCCCCCCTCCCGCTACAAAAACTTCCTGAGGGAGCGCTGGGACGAGAGGAAGCTGAATCAACATCAACGTGGCCTGGCCTCCTTGCCAGGGTCTCTGTCTTGGCGCGGTCAAACTCACGGGGCGCACAACAGAGGCCAAGAGACAGGTGGGTAAACTTGAAGGGATTGTATTACTTCCAGTTCCCAGGAGGAAGTGACACGGTGGCCCTCAGAGGCAAAGGGGGGGGGGGGGGGGGTAGAGACGTAATGTTTGTGGATCTACGCTTCAGTCATCAAACATCCGCTCACGTCTGTCTTTGAAGATCGACTAGTTAGCATGTGGAAGAGGCACTCGACCTCAAAACTACTGTTGGTTAACGATGAAATGTGGAATTGACTGGGCGAAGCCTTGGCACGCAAAGAGGTTTAATGCATAGTACACACTATATTCCAAATGGACTTTCACTTACCAACAAGATGCTCAGTGTACAGTGGGGCAAAAAAGTATTTAGTCAGCCACCAATTGTGCAAGTTCTCCCACTTAAAAAGATGAGAGAGGCCTGTAATTTTCATCATAGGTACACTTCAACGATGACAGACAAAATTAGAAAAAAAATCCTGAAAATCACATTGTAGGATTTTTTATGAATTTATTAGCAAATTATGGTGGAAAATAAGTATTTGGTCACCTACAAACAAGCAAGATTTCTGGCTCTCACAGACCTGTAACTTCTTCTTTAAGAGGCTCCTCTGTCCTCCACTCGTTACCTGTATTAATGGCACCTGTTTGAACTTGTTATCAGTATAAAAGACACCTGTCCACAACCTCAAACAGTCACACTCCAAACTCCACTATGGCCAAGACCAAAGAGCTGTCAAAGGACACCAGAAACAAAATTGTAGACCTGCACCAGGCTGGGAACACTGAATCTGCATTAGATACTTTTTTGCCCCACTGTATGTGGCCAACGCAGGAAAGACAGACAACCTTTATTGTTGCATTCACCATGATCATAACTAGTTGAGCCTTAGACTCAACCAGCTTACTTTATTCTTAAATAATCAGTGATGGGCTCCGATATAGAAAATCAATATTGATATGTCTAAATATGAATTATAGTTGAAACGAGTGTGTGTGGGGACTGAACGTTACACCGGTGGTGCAGGGCAGAAAAAGAGCAGCAGGGGTGAGCTGACACACTGAGCAACACCGCATGACACGGACGAAAAAACGCATGACATGGACAAAAAAACGCATGACACGGGCCACGTGACGGCTGTTGAGAAACACTCCATCCTTACAACTGGGGAAAACAAGGCCCAACCGAATACAAATAAACTCCTTCACATCTGCAGATAGAAGGGACTTAGAAGGGATATTGGGGAGTTAATTGTATGTCCCAAAGTCATGGAGGCTGGACAGCATGTGATCTGAGAGTAAATAAAACAAACTGCATGAGTCAAAACGACGTGGCGGAGGAATTTGGCCCCCAATGAACAGACGGATGCTCGGGCCCCGCACGGTAGAGACTGCCCTTCCACGGGACTCTGAGGCCACAGCTGTGTTTTCACAGCGTCTGCCCCTGATGGGCACATGAAGTGGCTTAAATAACTGGGCCCTAATTATTTTCTTTGCTCCTTTGAAAGGACATCAGCCTGATCACAGATGGGTTGTGAGTCTATGAGGCCTCAAGGACACTCAGGGTTGGGGGATATGAGGAGATATAGGAAGTTTTAAGTTCCATTTATGAATCGTTATTAAAAACAGCTATTGTTTTGAATACATATACATAATTTTATTCATTTACTACTACAGATACTACAGACACACCGAGTGTCCAAAACATTAGGAACATCTTCTAATATTGACATGCCCCCTTTTGTCCTCAGAACAGCCTCAATTCATCAGATCATGGACTCTACATGGTGTCGAAAGCGTTCCACAGGGATGCTGTCCCATGTTGACTCTAATGCTTCCCGCAGTTGTGTACAGTTGGCTGGACGTCCTTTGGTTGGTGGACGATCCTTGATACACACGGGAAACTGTTGAGTGTGAAAAACCTGGCAGCGTTGCAGTTCTTGACACACTCACTACCATACCCGCCTTGCACATACTACCATACCCCGTTCAAAGGCACTTAAATATTTTGTCTTGCCTATTCACCCTCTAAATGGCACACATCCCACAATCCATGTCTCAATTGTCTCAAGGCTTAACAATCCTTATTTAATCTGTCTCCCGTTCATCTACACTGATTGAAGTAGATTTAAAAAGTGACATCAATAAGGGATAATAGCTTTCACCTGGGCAGTCTATGTCATGGCGAGAGCAGATGTTCATAATGTTTTGTCCACTCAGCGTAGATTGGCATTCTTGACTGTCTGCAGGTGGAATTTGTTGCATAATGCACCCTTTAAATGATGAAAAGCCAATGAAAACTAAATTGTATTCAACATTAAATGTTCATTCCCTCTGCTTAGAAAGTAGCATTGGACAAGCCAAGGTAACGACTACCCCAACAGCATACAGTAGGCTACGTAAGAATACGATGCCAGCCAGGCTTAAGAAGAACATGACCCATGACCAAACAATTACACCATACAATATATTCGACAGCACATTGTGGCTCAAGCTCCACTGCCACATAATCCTTGATATTTATGTACAGAAGCCTCCCACAACACTGTTAATGCACGACACCCGGGCCTTTGTCTTGCACTTCGTAGTCTTGTGGTTGCACTCGTAATGGCCGTTTAATGAGTATCTCTTTTTAATGTGGTTGCCCTGAACAGGGGTTTGTGAAATGTCTCTGCAGTGTGAATGGCCTCCAAATGTAGCGTGTAATGGCTCTCAAGTGGGCACGGCACAGTCCTGGGGGTGCCAACAGTGAACGTCATCATGTATCCATGTGCTGTGCATTATGGATTGATGCAAACATTCAGCCTGAGCCAAAAACAGCAGGTCCATTTTGTGTGCCTGTCTGGGTGTCAAAAGGAACCTGTATTATAGAGACTGGTGTTTCACAAGTTTTAGGTTTTGAGTATATGGGTACTCAGTCGGATCCTATAATATACTTAACAATATAGTTTCATTATACTTTAAGTGGAACACGTTTTGCATCTCAATGTACACTTTTTACTCAAAGGGGCATCATCCTTGAATCCAAGAATATCAAAAAAAAATGTCTGGCCTTGTTCTGTCACCAGTTGAGGGCATCCTTTCCTAGAGTTTGAGGGAAGGTGAGACCGTAATACAAGTCTGGTAAGTCTCATTTACAGTAGAAAAACATTACAGTTTTACATTTAGTTGTGCTTATACTTATGCTAATAAAATTGAGCTGTTTTTGATATTACAAGTGAAATTAAGACCATTACTCTCCAATTACAAAGCCCTTATTTCTGTATTACAACATGTTAATGCAACATTGTTACTACCCCATCTTGAGAAAAAACTTTGTACTGTTAAAATACTGTTAAAATACTGTTAAAATACTGTTAAAATCCTTAGTAAGTCTTTGTCAAAGAATCCATAATGCAGCATTTTTACTACTCCATCTTCAGAAAAAACTTTGTACTGTTAAAATACTGTTAAAATACTTAGTAAGTCTTTGTCAAAGAATCCATAATGCAGCATTTTTACTACTCCATCTTCAGAAAAAACTTTGTACTGTTAAAATACTGTTAAAATACTGTTAAAATACTTAGTAAGTCTTTGTCAAAGAATCCATAATGCAGCAGCTAAGGAACCTTCTGAAGAAGCACAGCTGTAACTCTGAGGAACTCAGTCTTTCCTTGGCTGTGTTTACACCCATTTTCCTCGAGCATTCCCAGAAGCCATTGCGTCATCAATTCCTTTTCATACTTTCCCGAGTTAGTGTGACCAACAGGGTGAACCTGGGACATCAGTGCGTCATAAGACTGTGCTAGCCTGCTGAGCTTTTAACATGGGAGCTAACACAGGCCTTTAGGACTCGTGTTTTTATGTTTTATTGAACCTTTATTTAACTAGGCAAGTCAGTTAAGAACAAAATCCTATTTACAATGACGGCCTACCCCGGCCAAACCCGGACGACGCTGGCCCAATTGTGTGCCGCCCTATAGGACTCCCAATCACGGCCGGATGTGATACAGCCTGGTTTCAAACCAGGGACTGTAGTGATGCCTCATGCACTGAGATGCAGTGCTTTAGACCGCTGTGCCACTTTTTAGCATGTAAGGTTATTCATGAAAGTTACATTTCACCCTTTTGGACCTATTCCTTTCCACAATGACCCCAGCAGCTGATAGGCATGAACTGACCGAATCAGAGTCATGGCACCAATGTGACGGTCTTGGTTTGAGGCTGGGATGGTCTCGTGCTACACGACTGTGTTAACCTGTTGAGCTAAATCCTAGCTCAGGGAGTACGTGTTTAGATCGCAGGCAAGGTTACTTGTCACAAGAGTGTGGTTCATCAAACCACCTCTGTTACCCATGAGTGGAGTAGTACTAAGCAATAAGGTATAAGGGGGTGTGGTATGTGGCCAATATACCACGGCTAAGGGCTGTTTTTAAGCACGACACAGCGAGGAGTGCCTGGACATAGCCCTTAGCCGTGATATGTTGGCCATATATCACAAGCCCCCGAGGTGCCATATTGTTATTTTAAACTGGTTACCAACGTAATTAGAGAAGTAAAAAAATAAATGTTTTGTCATACCGGTGGTATACAGTCTGATATATCAGCCAATCAGCATTCAGGTCTCGAACCACCCAGTTTATAATAACAATTAGTGCACAGTTGAAATACTAGTATTACATTTAAGAGTTGTTTGATGCTTAAACATGAAAGGAAGGAACATCTGCTCCAGCCAGAGGATATTCAACTCTCCCTGCTTTAACCTCTCAGAGTAGCCAGCTAGTACTTCATTTGTTATTGTTGCAGACGTTCCTAAGGGGGATTCTCTCACTCTCGTGAGTATCCTCTCTCAGATCGGAATGTTTGTGTAAGATTGATGTGCCATGGCGATGGGTATTTTCACACATACTCTCCTATCGCCCCCCTCCCTCGACTGCACCCCCCTCACACACCACTTAAAGTATGGAGGAGAAGGTAAAACTGGAATATTAAGTAGGTATTTCTCTTTGCATCCCGACAGTAAAGCAGCGGAGAGCACTGCCTGAGCTCCCTCCGTTCCTAAATCATGACAAGCGCCCCCATGTAAATCCTTACTGCGCTGAAAGGCCTGTTTAGGAAAAAACAGCTCTGGTGGCTGTCCCAGACAAGGAAAATCCCTCTCTGGAACTCCTCTGTGGAAGGAACCTCTAATCGGCTTATCCACAGACTAGGTGAGAGGAGAGAGATGCTTCTGTATTAGTGGTGAGGTGGAGGTGTTACGAGATAAACAGGGACCTCCGTGACGGTCAAGTGTAGAAGACAACTCTGGAGTGCTGGCACAGGTACTTTAAGGAAGTTTTTTTATTTTTCAAAAGAATAACGAATAATAAAAATAACAAGCACATACTGTATGTGATTATAACTTATAAATAATAACGTTTTCATTCAACAGCCAGCAAATTCCCAGTAGCGGTGACAAACAGCCACTTATAGCGTGTCAGTGTATGTAAGCTCATCCAGACGTGTAAAGAATTATTCAAACGTGCAGTTGAACAGTGAAAATATGACCAAAAATGAGGAAAACATCTGCATTCAATCTGGAGAGAGAGAGAGAGAGAGAAAAAGCACATAAAGGACATGTCCATTCTTCCAAACTGGGAGTGTAAGCAAATGTGTTCTTTTCAGATCTATGTGCTGTTTTGAAATGTGCTCCAAACACAGCTTGAAACTCCAAAGCCCCAGCAAATAAACAGAGATAAACAGATCTTGTGTGTCCCATCTTGCTTTGCATAGGCCACAGCTAAATAACGACAAACTGTATGGTGTCCATGTTAGGAGTCCCAAGAAATTGCTGTCATTGTCGCACTGACTCGTCGGTCACACAGGAGTTGATGTCATTGACTCTGAGGCTGTCCTAATATGGATACCGTGAAAGTGCCATTGTCCACAAAGTGCTTCTCAGTTCAGTCTCCAGAACACATGGAGAAAAGGGGTTTGAAAACAGTAAACAAAGAGAAAAGAGACGTTCAATCCGGTAAATAAGAGGTTGAAGAACTTGAGTTGTTCTCAGACCAGCCTGCTAGTTCAGAGGCTTTGATAGGAGCGATCTTGCCAACTATCAACAGGAGCTGAGTCAGAAAGGCCAGAAAACCTCAACAAAAACCAAGATGGAACACCAGCTGCAGCTCCTTGGCGCTTTGATTAGAGTTTGGTCAGAAACCTCACTGTCTTCAATGACGCAGGGAAGACCTGCCAAGGACAATAGACCACCCATCAAACTGTGCTGGCTAGAGGGACATTTTACACAGAGGATTCTGATCATGCAACAGGAATGCCACTGTAAATGTAAACATATAAAATGTGTTTTCTTCTAGATCTCTGGGTATTTCACTTATTTCATTACCTGACATTGTGCTTTGTAATTATAAAACACATTTGATTTATTTTGATTATCTTAGCATTGTCTCATGTGTTAAACCCTTCTCCTCAATCTTCTTTGGACGTGATTGAGGAGCACTGTCAGTGTAGTTTCTGTGTACAGTACACACATACTGCACAAAGTTGGACTAAAAACGATAAACAAACAGTAGTCAAACAATGGCTCTTCCCATCTTCCCCATAGACCTACTGTTTAAAACACACAAGACAATCCAAACTGATCCTTTGTTTGTGCCTCTTGCTATCTCTCTCTCTCTCTCTCGTTTTCTGCCTCTACCTTCACCAGCTCGTTTCCCATGTAGGATCGGCTAATTAGAGGGTCAAATAAGCAGTTGCTTCCTGCCACACAACCCAGAAGCCACACTCTGGGGAATTTACTGGGGCTATTGGGATTGGGACTGGTGGTATGGGTTGTTTCACATCTGTTGGCCAAACCTCAATGCAGAGCCAGGTTGGGGGAGGAGGGGGGAGATTTGGGAGGCAGGGGGCCTCCAAGGGCTCACTTTATGGCCCCAAGGGACAGCCTGGCAATACCCGCCTTGGTCAGAGCTCACAGTCAGAGACTACACAGACAGAGACTACACAGTCAGAGATTACACAGACAAGAGACTATAAACAGGTTCAGACAAATGGTTCTCCTTCGTGTTTTTTATTGTGGTAAAAGGACAGGAAATTTCAGGGGGAATACGGAGCTCCACACAGTCCAATGATGGCCCAGTAGAATTCGTGCAGAGTCTGTAGTGACATATGGTTTTAAGCAACATTACAATTACCTGTGGATATCTTTTGTGAAGTGGCTCCAGTATCCAGAATCTGCAGCAAGAGAGCATGTGTTTGGCAGTGCAAGAAGAATTTGGGTTCGAACCTCAAAACCTGGTTGCAGAGTTTCCAGCAGTATAAAAGTTATTGATATAGAAACAGTCATTTGTGTTATTGACGTCATTGTAAGTGCTTTCAAAGGAGGTGAGCTATGCAGAATCCCCAAATGGTTCTCAACTAGACTCAACACTCGTACACGTCTAACCTTCAAATTAGTACTTTTTTTTTGTTCAGCACAGTTGAACTTCAAACTCGGTAATTTGCAAAAAGAATGGCATCATTTTCATGATAACATCTTTCATTTTTGATTAGAGTAACGTTTCATATTCAAATGTAATTGTTGGGGTCAAATGGCCATCCCGCTACTGCAGGTGTGAGTTCAAACAATTCAGTCTGCTAACAACGTCTTCTAGCAATGTCTGCTAGCAACGTCTGCTAGCAACGTCTGCTAGCAACGTCTGCTAGCAACGTCTGCTAGCAACGTCTGCTAGCAACGTCTGCTAGCAACGTCTGCTAGCAATGTCTGCTAGCAACGTCTGCTAGCAATGTCTGCTAGCAATGTCTGCTAGCAATGTCTGCTAACTCCATTATATTTTACTGACTCATTCTTCCATACATATGAAGAACCGTGAATTTCAAGGAGGGAAGTAAACATGCCTTAGTAAACGTGTTATACAATATGCCATCACACATAAACAATTTGGCACTGATATGTGACCGATTCTCTAGAGATCTGTCTCTGGCAAAAGACAAATATTGTTACTACTTTATTTGAATGTTCTGTTACGATGTCTGAATAACGTTGTCATGAACCATCAGCTATTGTATGCTGACATGTCTGTGATTTCTGGTACATCAACTGAGTGATGATGGGTATTGGAATAAAGAATGGTACAGGCAACAGCAACGAAGCTTCTGCTACTCTCTGCCCATCTCTTGACCCAGTCCAGTAATGTTCCTAAGCTTGTTCTGTGCAGCCCCTTACAGCATTTGCTCCTATAGCTGTTCACTAACACCGTAAGTACTTCAGCATCGTAATGTAACGTGTTAGCAACTTGAATCATGGCACTCTCCTTTTCCTCCATACAGTACATTTTTGAACTTGTCAACAGTTGTTTCCAAGTCTGTCTGTCGGAACGACTGAACAAAAGCACCCAATTTTTCCTCTAGAGTCGGACTCCAGAGAAAATCCAAAGTGACGTCTTCCGAAAGGCTCTCCTTTTGGAATTACTCCATATAAATAAATAATCAGTAGATCCTGTGGGAGATAGCCGCTGTGCTGTCAAACAGGAGTGGCCAGCTGGTTATAATTGAGGACCAAAGGCCCGCCACAAAGAACAAGGAATGTCCCCGTTGCCTCAAAACATAATGCAACATGCATATGTCCTGTGGCTCTATGGGGCTATTTGTAACATGCTGTATTTTGTGGCACGAAATTCATATTTTTGTACAGATTTAGCGTGCTACAAACTGGGTCCCATATGGCTCTGCTCTGGCTGAGGAGGTAGTTAGAAACGGGCCTGCATATGGCTCTGTTCGAGCTGGGGAGGTAGTTACAAGCAATGCCTCATATAGCTCGACTCTGGCTGGGGAGGTAGTTAAGGGTCAATATAAAGGTTGAATCTGTGATATGAGGTTGGAGGAAGAGTACATGCTCAGACCTGGACATGCTGGAAGAGGTTTGGAAAACTTGGTGATTTGACCATTTCTGGCCACTGTAGTTACTTCCTTCGACCCTAGAGGGCTCTAGCAGTGTTTCAAGATGTGAGAACATGATGTCAAGAGGCCATACTTTCTGTGACTATCTGGTGCACTGACATCATTATTATTATTATTACTATTACTAGTATTATTACTATTATTATTATTGGTAGTAGTATTATTACTAGTCATATTACTATTACTATTATTATTACTGGTATTATTACTAGTATTATTACTATTACTATTATTATTATTATTGCATTTATTGGAATTATTATCATTACAATTATTATTACTGGTATTATTACTATTACTATTATTATAACTATTATTATGATACTAGTATTATTACTGTTACCATTATTATTACTATTATTATTATTGCCAGTAGTATTCCATTTATTATGATACTATTATTATTACTATTACTATTACCATTATTATTACTAGTATTATTATTATTATTATTATTATTATTATTGTCCCCAGTATTATTACTATTAATATTAATATTACTAGTATTATTACTATTATTATTACAATTATTATTGTTGTTGTTACTATTACTAGTATTATTATTACTGGTAGTATTACTAGTATTATTATTGCTGTTGCTATTATTATCATTACTATCGTTGATATTATTATTACTGTTGTTATTATTATTATTACTATTACTAGTATAATTATTATTACTGGTAGTATTACCTGCGCTATTACTATTATTATTATTATTAGTAGTAGTAGTAGTATTACTACTATTATTAGTATTATTATTACTTGTAGTATTACTATTATTATTATCACTAGTATTATTATTATTACTATTATTATTACTATTATTGTTAGTAGTATTACTACTATTATAGTTTTATTATTGCAAGTATTATTATTATTATTATTAATAATAATAATAATAATTGTGTTATTACTAGTACTATTATTATTATTATTATTATTATTATTATTATTATTACGAATATTATTATTATTACTATAATTACTATTATTATTATTATTACTAGTTTTACTATTATTAATAATAATAATAATAATAATAATACTTGTGTATTACTATTATTATTACTATTACTACTATTATTATTTTTACTGGTAGAATTACTAGTATTATTACTAGTACTATTATTACTATTATTATTATTACTATTATCAATATTAATATCATTATTCATATAATTATTACTAATTTATTACTCTTATTATTATTATTACAATTATTATTACTATTGTTATTATTACTATTACTTTTATTATTATTGCTATTATTATTACTATTAATATTATTATTACATAATTTACTCTGCAGAGCATCAACAGGGAGCTAGCTATGTCAATGGTATACACCTGATGGTTGTAGAAAACAACATTTCAACAGGAAGACAATAAGATATATATGAAACTAAAGATTAGGACCGTTTTGTGGGGACTATTAGGGCGCTGAGAAAAATACATATTATTACGGGGATTGAGAAATAGACATATTACTATGGGGACTGAGAAGCAGACATATTACTATGGGGACTGAGAAGTAGACATATTACTATGGGGACTGAGAAGCAGACATATTACTGTGGGGACTGAGAAGTAGACATATTACTATGGGGACTGAGAAGCAGACATATTACTATGGGGACTGAGAAGTAGACATATTACTATGGGGACTGAGAAGCAGACATATTACTATGGGGTTTGAGAAGTAGACATATTACTATGGGGACTGAGAAGTAGACATATTACTATGGGGACTGAGAAGTAGACATATTACTATGGGGACTGAGTAGTAGACATATTACTATGAGAACTGAGTAGTAGACATATTACTATGGGGACTGAGTAGTAGACATATTACTATGGGGACTGAGAAGTAGAGATATTACCGTGGGGACTGAGAAGTAGACATATTACTATGGGGACTGAGAAGTAGACATATTACTATGGGGACTGAGTAGTAGACATATTACTGTGGGGACTGAGAAGTAGACATATTACTGTGGGGACTGAGTAGTAGACATATTACTATGGGGACTGAGAAGTAGACATATTACTGTGGGGACTGAGAAGTAGACATATTACTATGGGGACTGAGAAGTAGACATATTACTATGGGGACTGAGTAGTAGACATATTACTGTGGGGACTGAGAAGTAGACATATTACTGTGGGGACTGAGTAGTAGACATATTACTATGGGGACTGAGAAGTAGACATATTACTGTGGGGACTGAGATGTAGACATATTACTGTGAGGACTGAGTAGTAGACATATTACTATGGGGACTGAGAAGTAGATATATTACTGTGGGGACTGAGAAGTAGACATATTACTGTGGGGACTGAGTAGTAGACATATTACTATGGGGACTGAGAAGTAGACATATTACTATGGGGACTGAGAAGTAGACATATTACTATGGGGACTGAGTAGTAGACATATTACTGTGGGGACTGAGAAGTAGGCATATTACTGTGGGGACTGAGTAGTAGACATATTACTATGGGGACTGAGAAGTAGACATATTACTATGGGGACTGAGAAGTAGGCATATTACTGTGGGGACTGAGTAGTAGACATATTACTATGGGGACTGAGAAGTAGACATATTACTATGGGGACTGAGAAGTAGACATATTACTATGGGGACTGGGAAGTAGACGTATTACTATGGGGACTGAGAAGTAGACATATTACTATGGGGACTGAGAAGTAGACATATTACTGTGGGGACTGAGTAGTAGACATATTACTATGGGGACTGAGTAGTAGACATATTACTATGGGGACTGAGTAGTAGACATATTACTATGAGAACTGAGTAGTAGACATATTACTATGAGAACTGAGGAGTAGACATATTACTATGGGGACTGAGTAGTAGACATATTACTATGAGAACTGAGGAGTAGACATATTACTATGGGGACTGAGTAGTAGACATATTACTATGAGAACTGAGGAGTAGACATATTACTATGAGAACTGAGGAGTAGACATATTACTATGAGAACTGAGGAGTAGACATATTACTATGGGGACTGAGTAGTAGACATATTACTATGAGAACTGAGGAGTAGACATATTACTATGGGGACTGAGTAGTAGACATATTACTATGAGAACTGAGGAGTAGACATATTACTATGAGAACTGAGGAGTAGACATATTACTATGAGAACTGAGGAGTAGACATATTACTATGGGGACTGAGTAGTAGACATATTACTATGGGGACTGAGAAGTAGACATATTACTATGGGGACTGGGAAGTAGACGTATTACTATGGGGACTGAGAAGTAGACATATTACTATGGGGACTGAGAAGTAGACATATTACTGTGGGGACTGAGTAGTAGACATATTACTATGGGGACTGAGTAGTAGACATATTACTATGGGGACTGAGTAGTAGACATATTACTATGGGGACTGAGAAGTAGACATATTACTATGGGGACTGAGAAGTAGACATATTACTATGGGGACTGGGAAGTAGACGTATTACTATGGGGACTGAGAAGTAGACATATTACTATGGGGACTGAGAAGTAGACATATTACTGTGGGGACTGAGTAGTAGACATATTACTATGGGGACTGAGTAGTAGACATATTACTATGGGGACTGAGTAGTAGACATATTACTATGAGAACTGAGTAGTAGACATATTACTATGAGAACTGAGGAGTAGACATATTACTATGGGGACTGAGTAGTAGACATATTACTATGAGAACTGAGGAGTAGACATATTACTATGGGGACTGAGTAGTAGACATATTACTATGAGAACTGAGGAGTAGACATATTACTATGAGAACTGAGGAGTAGACATATTACTATGAGAACTGAGGAGTAGACATATTACTATGGGGACTGAGTAGTAGACATATTACTATGAGAACTGAGGAGTAGACATATTACTATGGGGACTGAGTAGTAGACATATTACTATGAGAACTGAGGAGTAGACATATTACTATGAGAACTGAGGAGTAGACATATTACTATGAGAACTGAGGAGTAGACATATTACTATGGGGACTGAGTAGTAGACATATTACTATGAGAACTGAGGAGTAGACATATTACTATGAGAACTGAGGAGTAGACATATTACTATGGGGACTGAGTAGTAGACATATTACTATGAGAACTGAGGAGTAGACATATTACTATGAGAACTGAGGAGTAGACATATTACTATGGGGACTGAGTAGTAGACATATTACTATGAGAACTGAGGAGTAGACATATTACTATGGGGACTGAGTAGTAGACATATTACTATGAGAACTGAGGAGTAGACATATTACCGTGGGGACTGAGAAGTAGACATATTACTATGAGAACTGAGGAGTAGACATATTACTATGAGAACTGAGGAGTAGACATATTACTATGAGAACTGAGGAGTAGACATATTACTATGGGGACTGAGTAGTAGACATATTACTATGGGGACTGAGTAGTAGACATATTACTATGAGAACTGAGGAGTAGACATATTACTATGAGAACTGAGGAGTAGACATATTACTATGGGGACTGAGTAGTAGACATATTACTATGAGAACTGAGGAGTAGACATATTACTATGAGAACTGAGGAGTAGACATATTACTATGAGAACTGAGGAGTAGACACATTATTATGGGGATTGAGAGGTATACGCATTTCCTCATTGTTTTCAATATGTTTCTAGACAAGTAATCGAAGGAGAAAGACACAAATGAAATACGAAAGATAAACTATTTCGAAAAAAAAGATGCACATCCCATCTCGGCGTAACATGAGCCTGTCTATTGTTCCAATCCTCGCCCCAGGCTTATTTATGTGTGGAATATAGTCTGCTGCTCATGCAATTGAGGAAAACACATCAACGTATTGTTTCAGGTGGGCTGTTTTTTGACGCTGGCTGGTCAGGACAGCAGATACAGTTAGGAGTTTCTAACTTCTAATTGAGTTTCTTCTTCTTCAGACTCTCATGGCACGGAGGAACTTGGCAGCCCAGGAGTGACCTCTATCTTCTTAAGTGTGGGTGGTGGAAAAGCGGCTGTTGAGATTGAGACGACGGGCTACAAAGTAGCTCCAAATGGGCCTGAAGGACCTTGGGCTGCTTTGCCGACAGCGCCGGCCGCTAGTCAACGCTTGATATGAAGCAATTACCAATAATGCCTCCGACGTTTGAGTATTTGTTTTGAAATCAATATTGACTTATTCTGGGGTTCGAGCCGGCCACTTTGGGGATATTTATTATTTTTACAGCTTACTTAAAAGCTCTCGGCATGTCAGTGTGATAGAAGCCAGCCTCCTATAGTTGCTTCTGCTGGGAGCCAAAGGCGTAGCGGCCCACTCTGTCTCCGTCATTAAAGTCTGTTTACAGTTGTTTAATGGCACCAGCCCTTGTCCTTTAGCCCTTATCCTCTGGCAGGGAGACTCTGCTTGTGTTATTGATGGTGGAGAACCACTTGGACACTCACGGTGACCTCTGAACATAAACCCAGATCACTCTAGAGGCGACATTCAGGTCTATATGGAGTACGATGAAGTTGCCTGTAAAAGCAAGGTCAGTTTTGAAGTTTCCCTCCATTTGGATTTAGAATAGGTTTGGGGGAGAAGGAGCTGATCCTAGATCCAAACCTGAGAGGTAACCTAATAGATTTGACCTAAGGATTCAATGTCAACTTTCCAAATGCATCTGGGCCGCAACAAACTGTATTACATCAATAACATGATGTATTCACAGTCCTGTACTGTCAGGGCTCAGGCTGAGGATTTAGTTATCCATCCACCACCCACCCACTGTGGATATCAAATGACCACAGAGTCACCAAGCGTGAATCCCCACCAGACACAAAGTGCTTCAAGCATTTCCATGCACGACAAAATGAAAGGGTCTGTTACTGGACGCTGGCCTAAACCTTCAATAAACATGTCACAAAGCATTCACTTATCTCTCCCTGTGTTTGACTACGCCTCGCTAGTTCTCAAGTCACTTGTATCCCAGGCAGAGAAGTAATGGCATGGGATTTATGGATGGTTTTACGGTAAAGACAGTTTCCCAATGGTAGCCAGCATTGTGACCAGCTATGTCATACAGTAGAGAAGTGTACATTTAGTCCTAGGTGTTTACAGTGTATGGAGCTCTAGGTTTCATGACAGAAGCATCTTGTTGCTTTAGTCAGAGACATGATAGCCAGCATAGACTGGAGCATGGAGAAGTGAACACATTTGGGACTACTGATTTCAAATGAATAAAATTAGTCATAAACAGAATATTCTCATGAAATGAGAACCTAATGTTTTTCCGGTTTTTTTTCTGCATGCTTATAGCTCTATGTAATAGGTTTAAAAGGGTTTGGCTACAGTGCTCTATTTAATTCCAATCTAGTCTGAGTCATTTTGTTTGAATGTCTGAACAATCCCATAGTATTGCATAGCTAAAGCCGTTGCCAGTCCCCTTCTCCCTCGCTGCAATATACATATAACCCCCATCTTTACATTTTTTACCTTTGAAAGTTGTGTTTGCATTGGCTTGTTTTTCTGGAAGCCAGCATTGCAGTGTAATATTTCTCTCAAAATCATTTCGTATCAATTTAGTATTCCAAAATATCATTTAAATAATATGTTACGGGTTGACCAAACTGTTCCACTTTGATAACTCTGGCCATATGATGTTTTCCCAGCTAATTATAATAAAATACGACGCATGGGTAAGGGCCACTACAAGCAAAACAGTTTTAGGCATCAGACATAAACGCTTTTCTTTTGGTTATTAACAATGGAAATTACTGTTTGGCAGCCTCCGCGACTGCAATCAACTCGCCGTAATTGTCAGGCATGTTGTTCGAATTCGAGGCTCTGAGCAAAACGCATTACAGTGGGACTGGACTCTCCTCACCAAACATTACTCAGTGCAGGGTTCAGCCGACCAGACGAGGAATGCCCTTTCTTAGTACACAGCTTCTATTACCCAACATTAACAGGCCTAAATGACTCTTTGACTGATTCCCCTAATTTGGGCGTTTTTTCTTTAGACCTAAACATTTGCTTCTGGAATGGGAAACTTGCTTCACGCAACACTCAGGCAGTGGGATGGGTTTAAGGTCCAGATATAAACAATAGATGAGCTAATAGTGTGTGTGTATTAGAGAAGGAGCGAGAGAGAGAGAGAGAGATACAGAGAGAGAGATACAGAGAGAGAGAGAGAGACAGGGAAAGAGACAGAGAGAGAGAGAGACAGAGAGACAGAGAGAGAGATACACAGAGAGAGATACAGAGAGAGAGAGAGACAGGGAAAGAGACAGACAGAGAGAGATAGATAGAGATAGAGATAGAGAGAGAGAGAGAGAGAAAGAGAGAGAGAGAGAGAGAGAGAGAGATACAGAGAGAGAGACAGGGAAAGAGACAGACAGAGAGAGAGAGAGAGAGAGAGAGAGAGAGAGAGAGAGAGAGAGAGAGAGAGAGAGAGAGAGACTGTACGGTTCTGCTTTTCTTTGTCAACCTTGTGTTCTTTTCTTTGTGTTCTGGAACGTAGCCCTGTTTCTTTGTGTTCTGGAACGTAGCCCTGTCTCTTTGTGTTCTGGAACGTAGCCCTGTTTCTTTGTGTTCTGGAACGTAGCCCTGTTTCTTTGTGTTCTGGAACGTTGCCCTGTTTCTTTGTGTTCTGGAACGTAGCCCTGTTTCTTTGTGTTCTGGAACGTAGCCCTGTTTTTTGTGTTCTGGAACGTTGCCCTGTTTCTTTGTGTTCTGGAACGTAGCCCTGTTTTTTGTGTTCTGGAACGTAGCCCTGTTTTTTGTGTTCTGGAACGTAGCCCTGTTTCTTTGTGTTCTGGAACGTAGCCCTGTTTCTTTGTGTTCTGGAACGTAGCCCTGTTTCTTTGTGTTCTGGAACGTAGCCCTGTTTCTTTGTGTTCTGGAACGTAGCCCTGTTTCTTTGTGTTCTGGAACGTAGCCCTGTTTCTTTGTGTTCTGGAACATAGCCCTGTTTCTTTGTGTTCTGGAACGTAGCCCTGTTTCTTTGTGTTCTGGAACGTAGCCCTGTTTCTTTGTGTTCTGGAATGTAGCCTTGTTTCTTTGTGTTCTGGAACGTAGCCCTGTCTTTCATTTTTGTTCATTGATTTCACCTGTGTTGGTTTCTCACCTGGTCCCATCAGCTCCCTATTTAGTTCAGTTCTCTCTGTTTGTATGGTTGTGAGGCATTGTTTGTTTTTGACTGCCTACATGTGTTTGACCATTGCCTGCGACCACGATTCTTGCGAAGGCGTAATAAACATCTGCCTCACTCTACGCGTGAATCTACACCCTTTTCTCCCTGATAATTCCTTACAGAATACCTCACAACCATACAAACAGAAAGAACTGAACTAAATGATGAGACCAGGTGAGAAACGAACACAGGTGAAATCAATGAACAAAAATGAAAGACAGGGCTACGTTCCAGAACACAAAGAAACAAGGCTACGTTCCAGAACACAAAGAAACAGGGCTACGTTCCAGAACACAAAGAAACAGGGCTACGTTCCAGAACACAAAGAAACAGGGCTACGTTCCAGAACACAAAGAAACAGGGCTACGTTCCAGAACACAAAGAAACAGGGCTACGTTCCAGAACACAAAGAAACAGGGCTACGTTCCAGAACACAAAGAAACAGGGCTACGTTCCAGAACACAAAGAAACGGGGCAACGTTCCAGAACACAAAGAAACAGGGCTACGTTCCAGAACACAAAGAAACAGGGCTACGTTCCAGAACACAAAGATCAGGGCTACGTTCCAGAACACAAAGAAACAGGGCAACGTTCCAGAACACAAAGAAACAGGGCTACGTTCCAGAACACAAAGAAAAAGAACACAAGGTTGACTAAGAAAAGAAAAGCAGAACCTTACAGCGACAGAGAGTGAGATAGAGAGATTGTCCTAGTTCTAACACTTTCTACTCTCCCCTCCATCTCGGGGATTCTATGTTTCACTGTGCATAACATGAACAGGAAACTTTCAAGAACCTCCAAAAGTATCCCTCAAAATCCTTCTCCTAAGTTCTTTGCCCTGGGCCTGAGGGAAGCTCTGTAAATCCCATATCTTTTTGTATATGGTTGCAGTTGAAAAGGGTCGGCCTTCAACAGCCAGACTTGGAGTATGACTGATTATGTAAGTGGACAAAGAGGCGATTCCTCAAGTCGCTCCTTGTTTTTCTTCATGTTTCAACCTTTGGCACTTCAATGAACAAGACTGTTGACCATGAAGGGAATGATTGATTTGCAAGTGTCAAAAGACACAGATAAGGAAGTGTGTGTGTGTGTGTGTGTGTGCGTGTGTGTGTGTGTGTGTGTGTGTGTGTGTGTGTGTGTGTGTATGTGTGTGTGTGTGTGTGTGTGTGTGTGTGTGCGTGTGTGCGTGCGTGTGTGTGTGTGTGTGTGTGTGTGTGTGCGTGCGTGCGTGCGTGTGTGTGTGCGAAAAGGGGGGTTGTTGAGTGACGGAATGGTTAAGAAAACAAAACTTTAGTATTCACCACATTGTATTGTCACTGCATAATGATTTGGCTTGCTCAATATTCCTATTTGATGGTATGAACATTATCCTTGTTGTCCTTGTCCAACGTTTTACATCTCTTTTCTCAACCAACCTCAACCTCTTTAACCTCATGCACCTAACATAGTGTATTGATAAATAGCTGTCATTTCTAATTTGGGGTAATTTAGGGGGAGGGGTTTATCAGTTGAACGAGTTCTATTACATGTTTGATTGGTTGTGAATGAATGGCCTTGTGGCCACACCTATAATCAACTGCTCACTCTCTTTCCTAACAGCATCAACGACTCTCTTGAGCAAATATAGACCAACAAATAGGCGCGTGCATGCGTACACAACACACACACACACACACATACACACACACATATATAAATACATATATATACCCAGCCTGGTCATTTTTTTTTACGAGGAGACTAACTAATCAAAGCCTCAAATATCCTTTAGAGCTGACTTGTTCGACCGAGCACCCTCACCTCGGTGCACTTCTAACCCCCTGTTTTCTACACCCACCCCTCGGCAAGCTCCACACAACTAAACCCATGTCATCCCTGCTTGTCTATCTTCTATCCTTTCCACCAATGTTTGTTCTTAACCAGGCCCCCTTTGCCCATATATCCACATTTCCCAACGGGCAGTAGTCAAGGGAGTCCAAGTGAGATCAAAGCCCCCTGCCGAGGACCCGACTATGGGGCCCAGGTCATAAGTGGAGCCCTTGTATACTCAAGAGTAGACGCAGGTTCCCTTCACTAGAACAAACAGAAGGGCTGCTTACATTGCCCCATCCATTACCCTTATCTCCTCTGAGTCATGTTCGGGCAATTTGTCATCTTAAAAAAAAAGACCCCTCCTATTTGATTGGATTTGGGGCTGGATATATAGGCCTACCTTTTGAGGCTTTGAGGTAGTGATCAACTACAGTGGGTCATCCAGGATCATTCCCAGGTAGGTATGACCTCCCCTTGTCATTGTCATTGGCAAGAAATCTAGGCAATATTTGTTTCGAGGTGATTCCCTTGAGCCGGGGCAAACCACTCTTCAGGCTAATACCAGGCATTCTAAGATAGCGTACTCCTTCTTCCTATCAGAGGAAACTTCTAGGGCCAATCCATCTTGGAGAGAAACTTTTGACTTGCTCTTTGACTTGATAAATAGGCAAAGTAGTGTACAAACGCTTGAATGTTTGACAGATTGAAAAGGACTCACAGACTCCTGTTGGATGCTTCATTTTTATTTACATTTTTTATTTAGCCTTTCACTCTGGGTTAGATGAGTTTCAAAGAAAGGAATTGCCCAGAGTATATTTTATTTGCCGATATTACAATTCTCGTGTAAAACTTCAAACGTTTGTTTTTACTTAGAGATGGATGGAATTCCACTCTGAAAGACCAAGGACCTTTTTATTTTCCAAACGTTCGGACTGCCCTGTTACCCACTGGCCATTACCTACAAGAGTCCACCATCCATCGGTGTTCTCGTAAAAACAAACATGGCCGCTCAACACAATGATGGAGCACATGTTGAAAAGGCAGGTCAGGAACCCCCGAGAAGTAAACTTGGAGAGATTAGACATAGATTTAAGTGTTTATTTTTCACAACTGGACAGATACTGACCATCTAATCTACGGCAGCTGCAATGACTTGGGTTTCTGTTTACTTATGAAATTAGGAACACTCAATTAGCAAGAAGGAGTATTTAAAGATTAGGGACCTCAGGGTCAAACTGAATTACTGTTAGGATAAGAATTTATCACCCAATGGGGTGGGCGACAAAGGCTGTTGGTTTTGTTATGAAAAAATGGGTTGGTTTACTAGGCAGCAGCGTGCACATGGCGGCACAAATAATGTATAACACATACCAGGCGAGTTTGAGAGAAAGATCATCATCAAGCTATTGTCTACACATGATTTTAGGGAATATCCATTCTTTTAAAGAGACTATACACACGCATCACTACCCTGATAAGTTGAGTACTATCTTCTCATCTTTACATAACATTGTTTCAAATGGAGAGCAGGGTAACATTTGTTTAGTAACACTGTAATTACCAGGCTACATTAACAAAACTGAAATCCAAAATAAAAATCTAACTGGATGGTCTTCAGAGATAGATGGGAGGGTTTGGTGTTAGCTGAAGGATGGGATTAAAAACAAACAAAAGATAACTATTGTAAAATACATTGTGCCTGTAAAATGTATATAGTATGTATAAGCTGGAAGTAGAAGCCTGGGTGTTGTTGTTCATTAGTTTACTCCAATTAGGGGAGGGGTGGTAGGGTTAGTGGAACATAATAAAGTCAAATCTATACTTTTTAAGATAGGTACATACACTACCCGTCAAAGGTTTTTAGAACACCAACTTATTCAAGGGTTTTTCTTCATTTGAACTATTTTCTACATTGTAGACTAAAAGGGAAGGCATCAACACTATGAAGTAGCACATATGGAATCGTGTAGTAACCCCCCCCAAAAAGTGTTAAACAAATCAAAATATATTTTATATTTGAGATTGTTTAAATAGCCACCCTTTGCCTTGATGGCAGCTTTGAAAACAAACTCTTGGTATTCTCTTAAACAGCTTCACCTGGAATGCTTTTTCAACAGTCTTGAAGGAGTTCCGACATATGCTGAGCACTTGTTGGTTGCTTTTCCTTCACTCTGCAGTATAACTCATCCCAAACCATTTCAACACTTGTTTACGTGTTGCTGTGCGTTTTGTTGCCAACCTTACTTTGCTACCTGACAACTTCACGCTTTATCTGGACGTGGTTCGTCAGGACCTCCAACAGCCGAACCTAAGTAGTAACATTAACATGATGCCTTCTAATGGCAGTCGCTGTACTCATAATATACAGGAGAACGATCGCCTTACGGCAAGGATAGCTGTGCTGCAAGCCCAGCTTCAGACGCAATCGTTAGGCAAGGGTAATTTCAGTGTCGGAAAGGATGAAACAGCGTCTGTGCCACCAGTAAGTACAGATAGTAACGTTAGTGTAAATCCCCTCGTACGGTCCCTGCAGCCGGACAACTTTCTCATGGCTTCTGGAGGGAAATGCTGTAGGAATGCTCAACTGGTGTCGCTCATTCAGCCGACAGAAACTTTCAACCGGTTCTCCCCATTAAGCAGTGAGTTGGAGTCAGAGGCCGAGCCTTCTCAGGTCTCTCCTCCTCCCGTTAAGGGGTCTGAGATGCCGAAGCTTCCCACCATTAGCTCTGACAAATAGAAAACCCTAGTCATTGGCGACTCCATTACCCGCAGTATTAGACTTAAAACGAATCATCCAGCGATCATACACTGTTTACCAGGCGGCAGGGCTACCAACGTTAAGGCTAATCTGAAGATGGGGCTGGCTAAAGCTAAAACTGGCGAGTGTAGAGAGTATAGAGATATTGTTATCCACGTCGGCACCAACGATGTTAGGATGAAACGGTCAGAAGTCACAAAGCGCAACATAGCTTCAGCGTGTAAATCAGCTAGAAAGATGTGTCGGCATCGAGTAATTGTCTCTGGCCCCCTCCCAGTTAGGGGGAGTGATGAGCTCTACAGCAGACTCAATCGCTGGTTGAAAACTGTTTTCTGCCCCTCCCAAAAGATAGAATATAATTGGCCCTCTTTCTGGGACTCACCCACAAACAGGACCAAGCCTGGCCTGTTGAGGAGTGACGGACTCCATCCTAGCTGGACGGGTGCTCATCCTAGCTAGACAGGGCTCTATAACTCCTCTAGGCAGCAGGCTGTTAGCCACCCTGCCAGCTTAGTGGAGTCTGCCACTAGCACAGTCAGTGTAGTCAGCTCAGCTATCCCCATTGAGACTGTGTCTGTGCCTCGACCTAGGTTGGGCAAAACTAAACGTGGTGGTGTTCGCCTTAGCAATCTCACTAGAATAATGACCTCCTCCATTCCTGCCATTATTGAAAGAGATCGTGACACCTTACATCTCAAAATAGGGCGACTTAATGTTAGATCCCTCACTTCAAAGGCAGTTATAGTCAATGAACTAATCACTGATCATAATCTTGATGTGATTGGCCTGACTGAAACATGGCTTAAGCCTGATGAATTTACTGTGTTAAATGAGGCCTCACCTCCTGGTTACACTAGTGACCATATCCCCGTGCATCACGCAAAGGTGGAGGTGTTGCTAACATTTACGATAGCAAATTTCAATTTACAAAAAATCCCAGACGTTTTCGTCTTTTGAGCTTCTAGTCATGAAATCTATGCAGCCTAGTCAGTCATTTTTTATAGCTACTTGTCACGTTCTGACCTTAGTTCTTCTATTTATGTCTTTGTTTTAGTATGGTCAGGGCGTGAGTTGGGTGGGTTGTCTATGTTTCGTTTTCTATGTTGTGTTTGCGTTTGGCCTGGTATGGTTCTCAATCAGAGGCAGGTGTCGTTAGTTGTCTCTGATTGAGGATCATACTTAGGTAGCCTTTTCCCACTTGTGTTTCGTGGGTGCTTTATTTCACCGTTCAGGACTGTTCGTTTGTTGTTTTAGTGTTTTTTTGTTTCAGTGTTCACTATTCGTATTAAAAATCAAGATGAACACTTACCACACTGCGCTTTGCTCCTCTCCTTCATACGACGACCGTTACACTACTGTTTACAGGCCTCCTGGGCCATATACATCATTCCTCACTGAGTTCCCTTAATTACTATCGGACCTTGTAGTCATAGCAGATAATATTCAAATTTTTGGTGACTTTAATATTCACTTGGAAAAGTAATCGACTCAGGGGGTTTTGACCCCTAAAAACTAAAAACGTTTGTCATAAGAAACTAGCTCCCTGGTATACAGAAAATACCAGGGCTCTGAAGCAAGCTTCCAGAAAATTGGAACGGAAATGGTGCCACACCAAACTGGAAGTCTTCTGACTAGCTTGGAAAGACAGTACCGTGCCGTATCGAAGAGCCCTCAATGCTGCTCGATCATGCTATTTTTCCAACTTAATTGAGGAAAATAAGAACAATCCCAAATTTATTTTTGATACTGTCGCAAAGCTAACTAAAAAGCAGCATTCCCAAGAGAGGATGGCTGTTACTTCAGCAGTAATAAATTCATGAACTTCTTTGAGGAAAAGATCATGATCATTAGAAAGCAAATTACGGACTCCTCTTTAAATCTGCATATTCCTCCAAAGCTCAGTTGTCCTGAGTCTGCACAACTCTGCCAAGACCTAGGATCAAGAGAGACACTCAAGTGTTTTAGTGCTATATCTCTTGACACAATGATGAAAATAATCATGACCTCTAAACCTTCAAGCTGCATACTGGACCCTATTCCAACAAACTACTGAAAGAGCTGTTTCCTGTGCTTGGCCCTCCTATGTTGAACATAATAAACGTCTCTCTATCCAAACTCACTAAAAGTGGCAGTAATAAAGCCTCTCTTGAAAAAGCCAAACCTTGACCCAGAAAATATAAAAAATTATCTGCCTATATCGAATCTTCCATTCCTCTCAATTTTTGGGGAAAAAGCTGTTGCACTGCAACTCACTGCCTTCCTGAAGACAAACAATGTATACAAAATGCTTCAGTCTGGTTTTAGGCCCAATCATAGCGCGGAGACTGTACTTGTGAAGGTGGTAAATTACCTTTTAATGACGTCAGACCGAGGCTCTGCATCTGTTCTCGTGCTCCTAGACCTTAGTGCCGCTTTTGATACCATCGATCACCACATTTTTTGGAGAGATTGGAAACCCAAATTGGTCTATGCAGACAAGTTCTGGCCTGGTTTAGATCTTTTCTGTCGGAAAGATATCAGTTTGTCTCTGTGAATGGTTTGTCCTCTGACAAATCAACTGTACATTTCAGTGTTCCTCAAGGTTCCGTTTTAGGACCACTATTGTTTTCACTATATATTTTACCTCTTGGGATGTCATTCGAAAACATAATGTTAACTTTCACTGCTATGCGGATGACACACAGCTGTACATTTCAATGAAACATGGTGAAGCCCCAAAATTGCCCTCGCTAGAAGCCTGTGTTTCAGACATAAGGAAGTGGATGGCTGCAAACTTTCTACTTTTAAACTCAGACAAAACAGAGATCCTAGATGCTTGTTCTAGGTCCCAAGAAACAAAGAGATTTTCTGTTGAATCTGACAATTAATCTTGATGTTGTACATTCGTCTCAAATAATACTGTGAAGGACTTTGGCGTTACTCTGAACCATGATCTCTCTTTTGACGAACATATCAAGACTGTTTTCAAGGACAGCTTTTTTCCATCTACGTAAAATTTCAAAAATCTGAAACTTTCTGTCCAAAAATGATGCAGAAAAATTGTTACTTCTAGGTTAGACTACTGCAATGCTCTACTTTCCAGCTACACGGATAAAGCACAAAATAAACTTCAGTTAGTGCTAAATATGGCTGCTAGCATCCTGACTAGAACCCAAAAAATGTATCATATTACTCCAGCTCTAGCCTCCCTACACTGGCTTCCTGTTAAGACAAGGGTTGATTTCAAGGTTTTACTGCTAACCTTCAAAGCATTACATGGGCTTGCTCCTACCTATCTTTCCGATTTGGTCCTGCTGTACATACCTACGCGTACGCTACGGTCACAAGACGCAGGCCTCCTAATTGTCCCTATAATTTCTAAGCAAACAGCTGGAGGCAGGTATTTCTCCTATAGAGCTCAATTTTTATGGAATGGTCTGCCTTCCCATGTGAGAGACGCGGACTCGGTCTCAACCTTTAAGTCTTTACTGAAGACTCATCTCTTCAGTAGGTCATATGATTGAGTGTAGTCTGGCCCAGGAGTGTGAAGGTGAACGGAAAGGCTCTGGAGCAACGAACCGCCCTTGCAGTCTCTGCTTGACCGGTTCCCCTCTTTCCACTGGGATTCTCTGCCTCTAACCTTATTTCAGGGGCTGAGTCACTGGCTTACTGGTGCTCTTCCAAGCCGTCCCTAGGAGGGGTGCGTCACTTGAGTGGGTTGAGTCACTGACGTTATCTACCTGTCTGCAGAGATCTTTGTGGGCTATACTCGGCATTGTCTCAGGATGGTAAGTTGGTGGTTGAAGATATTCCTCTAATGCTTTGCTTTGGCAAAGTGGGTGGGGTTATATCCTGCCTGTTTGGCCCTGTCTGTGGGTATCATCGGATGGGGCCACAGTATCTCCTGACCCTTCCTGTCTCAGCCTTCAGTATTTTTGCTTCAGTAGTTTATGTGTCGGGAGGCTAGGGTCAGTCTGTTATATCTGGAGTACTTCTCCTGTCTTATTCGGTATCCTGTGTGAATTTAAGTATGCTCTCTCTAATTCTCTCTAATTCTTTCTTTCTTTCTCTCTCTCTCTCTCTCTCTCTCTCTCTCTCTCTCTCTCTCTCAGAGGACCTGAGCCCTAGAACCATGCCTCAGGACTACCTGGCATGATGACTACTTGTTGTCCCCAGTCCACCTGGCCGTGCTGCTGCTCCAGATTCAACTGTTCTGCCTGCGGCTATGGAACCCTGACCTGTTCACCGGACGTGCTACCTGTCCCAGACTTGCTGTTTTCAACTCTCTAGAGACAGCAGGAGTGGTAGAGATACTCTTAATGATCGGCTATGAAAAGCCAACTGACATTTACTGACTTGTTGCACCCTCGACAACTACTGTGATTATTATTATTTGACCATGCTGGACATTTATGAACATTTCAACATCTTGGCCATGTTCTGTTATAATCTCCACCCAGCACAGCCAGAAGAGGACTGGCCTCCCCTCATAGCCTGGTTCCTCTCTGGGTTTCTTCCTAGGTTTTGGCCTTTCTAGGGAGTTTTTCCTAGCCACCGTGCTTCTACACCTGCATTGCTTGCTGTTTGGGGTTTTAGGCTGGCTTTCTGTACAGCACTTTGAGATATCAGCTGATGTAAGAAGGGCTATATAAATTGATTTGATTTGAATATGGATGAGGTGTGGGGGTTTGTAGAGGCCAGGTCATCTGATGAAGCACTCCATCACTCTCCTTCTTCGTCAAATAGCCCTTATACAGCCTGGAGGTGTATTGTGTCATTGTCCTGTTGAAAAACAAATGATACTCCCACTAAGCCAAAACCAGATGGGATGGCGTATCACTGCAGAATGCTGTGGTAGCCATGCTGGTTAAGTGTGCCTTGAATTCTAAATAAATCACAGATAGTGTCACCAAGAAAGCACCCCCACACCATAACACCTCCTCCTCCATGCTTTACGGTGGGAAATACACATACAGAGAGCGTCCGTTCACCCACACCGTGTCTCACAAAGACACGACAGTTGGAACCAAAAATCTCCAATTTGGACTCCAGATCAAAGGACAAATGTCCACCGGTCTAATGTCTATTGCTCATGTTTCTTGGCCCAAGCAAGTCTCTTCTTCTTATTGGTGTACTGTAGTAGTGGTTTCTTTGCAGAAATTCCACAATGAAGGCCTGATTCACACAGTCCACTCTGAACAGTTGATGTTGAATATGTGTCTGTTACTTGAACTCTATGAAGCATTTATTTGGGCTGCATTTTCTGAGGCTGTTAACTCCAATGAACTTATCCTCTGCAGCAGAAGTAACTCTGGGTCTTCCATTCCTGTGGCGGTCCTCATGAGAGCCAGTTCCATCATAGTGCTTGATGGTTTTTGTGACTGCACTTATAGTCACACTGTCGTTTTTCTTTGCTAATTTGAGATGTTCTTGCCATAATATGGACTTGGTCTTTTACCAAATAGGTCTATCTTCTGTAAATCCCCCCTACCTTGTCACAACACAACTGATTGGCTCAAATACGTTAAGAAGGAAAGACATTCCACAAAAATGCATTCCATGTGACTACCTCATGAAGCTGGTTGAGAGAATACCAAGAGTTGTCAAAGCTGTCATCAAGTCAAAAGGTGGCTATTTGAAAAATCTCAAATACAAAATATATTTGGATTAGTTTAACACTTTTTTGATTACTACATGATTCCATATGTGTTATTTTATAGTTTGAATGTCTTCACTATTATTCTACAACGTAGAAAATAGTAAAAATAAAGAAAAACCCTTGAATGAGTAGGTGTTCTAAAACTTTTGACTGGTAGTGTAGAGAGTATATATATTTACAAAAACATATATAGAGGTTCGGAAATGATAGACAATTACATTAATGGAAGCTACAATATATCTGTAGTATTAAAGCTCATCTACCCCCTGAAGACAAAAACCCACAGATAGATCATTACATTAGCACAAATGATTGAATCTTGATCTCAACCTTATCCTATAGAGGTTGAACGGCAGACCTGACCTGACCGCGTTCACTCTCCCCTGTGATGTTTTCAGAGTGGTGGAGGTCAAAGGTTAAGACAGGCCCGGTATTTGTCTATTTTCTGAACCAAGGCTGCTCCTGTTGCTGAAGATGCTGCTTA
The DNA here is from genome assembly GCF_002021735.2 of Oncorhynchus kisutch. Taxonomy (NCBI): domain Eukaryota; kingdom Metazoa; phylum Chordata; class Actinopteri; order Salmoniformes; family Salmonidae; genus Oncorhynchus; species Oncorhynchus kisutch. The sequence continues at coordinate 49,655,215 of NC_034180.2, read as the reverse complement.
TGCAGTCTGTTTGCAAAGAACAAAAACAAGTGTTGGTTTCTCATGCAAAGTCTCCATCGCTCCAGTCCCTTCTGGGTAGTCCTCTCCAAATGGCTCACTGTTTTGTTCAAGTGTGCCAACTTCTTACACAATATCTATTGTATTTGTTGATGAAGGGAAACCATACTGTATACATTTATCTTTCAAAAGCCAGTGGAAGGTGGGCGAGGAGTCAAGATGGAAAAACACTGCTATCTAACTGAAAAATGCCTGGGCTTCTGAAAGATCTAGATTACCCCCCCCCCAAAAAGCAAACTATAGAGAAACAAAATCAAAGAGGAGTGTGTCTGCATTGCATTGGACTTTAGTTCCATGTTGAGCAACAACAGAAAACTCAAATACAAATAATCATTGTCATTGCATCCAGAAAACAAATCAAATGTTGTACGTTTATGTGAGTGCTGGCTTTTGCAAGGCTTTTGGGGACAAGATTCCCCTATCATTTTATTGTCCCATTTTCTTGGTTTCAGTGTTCATTTTGTCAACAGTAGCTATGATGAAAAATATTCGTCAATAATAGTCGAAAACTAATGACGATAAATGGGATGACATGCCATGAAAAAAACAATAACTGTTATGAATTATTTTCCACCTGTCGGTTACTGGCCCAATGCTCTAAACACTAGGCTACCTGCCGCCCCACTTCAATTGTAACTGACCTCAACTGGAAACAATCATGTTTACACTCTCTTACTTTCATGTTGGCTATTTTCCCATGTGATCCCAAGTGGCGCTGCATCTCAGTGCTAGAGTCATCACTGGTTCGCCCTGGTTCGATTCCAGGCTGTATCACAACCAGCTGTGATTGGGAGTCCTGTAGGGCGGCGCACAATTGGCCTGTTGTCATTATGGTTTTGGCCAGGGTAGGCCAAACCATAATGTAACTAAGAATTTGTTCTTAACCTACTTGTTAAATAAATAGCACTGTTATTCATCTGTGTTGCAGCTGTCAATTTCTTTTCGACAGCAAAAATAGGTAATTGAGTAATATTTTTCATCATAGTCATTGTTGACAAAATGAACACTGGAATCAAGAAAACAGGACAATAAATTGATAGCGGAATCTTGTCCTCAAAAGCATTGGAAAAGCTAGCACTCACACAAAACGCACAAAATTTGATTGTAGATTAAAAATAAACATTTTCTTCACAAACAAACAAAAATATATATATAAAAAATACTGTAATGGCAAAGTGAAAGAAAAAAAATGTAACATTGGTTTGTGTAGAAAGTCAAGGGGTGTGAATACCTTCTGAAGGTACTGTAGCTGTTGTGGCAGACTGTAACCAATGCATTCAGATAGCCTACTATAGTATGTATACCCATCCAGCTTATACATACTATATACATTTTACGGACACAATCTATTTTCCAATTTGTATCTTTAGTTTGTTTTAAATCCAATCCTTCAGCTAACACCAACCCATCCCATCTATCTCTGAAGACCATCCAGTTAGATTTTTATTTTGGATTTCAGTTTTGTTAATGTAGCCTGGTAATTACAGTGTTACTAAACAAATGTTACCCTGCTCTCCATTTGAAACAATGTTCTGTAAAGATGAGAAGATAGTACTCAACTTATCAGGGTAGTGATGAGTGTGTATAGTGTCTTGAACAGGATGGATATTCCCTAAAATCACGATAGCTTGATGATGATATTTCTCTCAAACTTCCTGAAAACACTGTATATGAGGGGATAGTAGTCCTAGCTGGACAATTCTATCTGAATGTGCACATGATGGAAGTTCGAGGTAAACATTAATTCCCCCCAAAAATGCACTGACAAGAATTTGACCAAATTTACTGTGACTAAAACTAAACAAAAATTGCCCAGAGTTTTAGTGAACATTAATAACTAAAACTAACAAAGGATGAAAACCTTAAGACTAAATCTAAAAAAGCTGCCAAAAGGAAAACTGCTTGACTCTTTATTCAGACCTATCAAGAAAGCATCATCTCTAACAAACACCCAGGCATCTCTCACAACCACCCGGGGATCTCTCACAACCACCCGAGGTTCTCTCATAACCACCCGGGGATCTCTCACAACCACCTGAGGTTCTCTCACAACCACCCGGGGTTCTCTCACAATCACCCGAGATTCTCTCACAACCACCCGAGATTCTCTCACAACCACCCAAGCTTCTCTCACAACATTGTGTTCTCTCACAAAATTGTGTTCTCTCACAACCACCCGAGGTTCTCTCACAACATTGTGTTCTCTCACAACCACACGAGCCCAGAACATCATTGTAATACATCTGTGTGTAGTCTCATGTTCTGGTAAGAGGTAGAGTGGCTACCATCACTGCATCCTAATGACCTCATCCAGATGTCCTAAGTAGCAATGAAGGAACTGGACCACCATTTTATTGCTCGCACAATAACACTTCTGCCACCAGAACTATTCATCCCTTTATTGCTCTCAACACTCACAGTGACGAGTTAACTAAACATATAGGTGGAGAGAAAATCCCCCAGAATACAATTCTTCCTGATCAGTCACTGCCTGACTTTTGACAGGTTTAAATATGGTTTGGCGGACTGTCAGGTTCTGTGGCTATATCCGTATATACACACACTCATAATGTTGCATATTGAACATAATTCATTACATTTCTTTAGTCAACACTCGGAACTTTGATCATTCAGAGCATTTTCCTACCATTTTCACGGTTTGGGAGCCACCAAGGATTTCCCACAACAGTGTAGAGGTTGACTTTCTCTTAACACTCCATGTTGCATTGCTCAGCGAGATAGGATGAAGATAACAAACAACCTCTGGGTCAGTTTGGTGTCCCCTATCCCCCGTCACCAGGTTACCATGGCAGCCTCTATTCCACTTAATGCTAATCTGGCCATCAGGTCAAAAGGTCAGCTGAAGCTGCTACCTTTTCAACAAACCCCATCATTGATTAACACCTGAAAAATGGGCCCGAGCATGGAACTTTCCAAAGCAAACAAATTAAATAATGTATTTGATTTTGCTTTACATGTCAAATAATTAAATCATCACACATGATTAAACAAATATATGCAGTGCAACTATTCAACAGAGTAGGTGGTACAGGCTTTATGGTATTTGACATGTAAAGCAAAATCAAATACATTATTTAATTTGTTTGCTTTGGAAAGTTCCATGCTCGGGCCCATTTTTCAGGTGTTAATCAATGATGGGGTTTGTTGAAAAGGTAGCAGCTTCAGCTGACCTTTTGACCTGATGGCCAGGTCTGTACCATCAATAAATATTTGCACATGTGGCAGTCAATGCATTTTCTCAGGTTTAATTTCTCACTATGGATAATGTCAAAGTGCAGAATACAACACTTATTTCTGATATTACTCCAAAGCTTTTAAATACATTCCTGGCTGTATGTCCTGGTGTCCATGTTGATATTCAGTTCAACCATGTGTTTATTTATTTTTTATTTAACTAGGCAAGTCAGTTAAGAACAAATTCTTATTTTCAATGACAGCCTAGGAACAGTGGGTTAACTGCCTGTTCAGGGGCAGAACGACAGATTTGTACCTTGTCAGCTCGAGGGTTTGAACTTGCAACCTTCCGGTTACTAGTCCAACGCTCTAACCACTAGGCTACCCTGCCACACCCTATGTGTGATAAATGTTACATGAGATGAGAGAGTAACAATGCTTATTGTTTATTGCAGTTGACTTCTTAAGGTCATTCTACGAATACAGTACCATTAGGATGGTGTAATTTTGTCAAAACAACTCTTTATTTAACCTAATTTCAACATTCCGTGATAAAGAGCCCCTGTTTAACTAACTCATCTCAAAAGGTTAAATTAATAAAAAATGATTTCAAAGTGACTAGAAACATGACTGATTTCAATGTAACAGCGTTGCCAATTTCATCTTAAAACCTTTTACTGCAGTGGGCTAAATCAGTGTTACATTTTGAGTTTCATCCCAATATTACACATTCTATACATCACAGAAGACAGATTTGTTGTAAAAAAAAAAAAAACATTACACCCATGAGGCCAAAAGGGGGAGCTTTTGGTAATTGACTGCTGTAAAGGGCTACATCAGCCGTTACTACCATTGTGACAGGGGGAATGGAAGATTGTTGTGTGTAACAGAGAGGGGAAATTGAAAACAAGCTTAACAATAATATATGAACTTGTTAAAGCATTTTTAGCTTATATATCTATGGGTAACAGGCCTGACATATTATGCACAAGACACATAGTTTTAGCACAAGACACCAGAAAGAGAACAACTTGCTCATCTGCTATTACACTATGATTTGAATTCTTGATGTTCAATGTTTCTTTAAAAAAAGAATTTTAAAGGAATATTTCTACCATTATTAAAATAACAGATCAGTTCACGTTAAAGTGATACTTCGGTATTTCGGTAAATTGGTTATCTACTTCTCCAGAGTGAACTTGTGAATAACATGTTTAGGTTTCTGTGTCCAGTAGGAAGGAAGTTACAGATGTGGGATTTTCATTTGATCACTTTGTTGCAGATTTTTTTTCCTGCACTGCAGGAAACAACATTTATTTTTTATTTAACATTTATTTAACTTCCTTCAAACTTCACGCAGAGACATAAAAAAAAAAACTAATTCATCTGACTCATTGCCAAAATCCCGAATTATCCCTTTTCAATGGTTGACTTTAAACCCGACAAATGTAAATGAATCACTAATCACAATGAATAAGTAAACATCTTCAAACATTACTTTCCCAAAGCAACAAAATAACTAGGGTTTTAGAATGATCTGGGGTTAAGTGAGTTAAATTCTTCCCAGAATTTGCACAAATGTGATGTTGGACATTCCAAGTTTTACAGAGAAAACGAATAAAAAATACTGGTATTTGAATGATATTTTACTGTTTAGTTTAGTTAAAGTGTCGATGTGTGTTACATTGACTGTTTTATCAAAATGTTCACAAACAATGTCTGAGGGACTGAGGCACTCTATTCGTGGAATGACCCATTACAGTGGATCTGTTTCACCTGTGCCCAAAAACACAGGAGGTTGGTGGCACCTTAATTGGGGAGGATGAGCTCGTGGTAATGGTTGGTGGATATAGTGAAATGGCATCAAATAACTCAAACATGGTTTCCAAGTGTTTGATGTCATTCCATCGACTCCGTTCCGGCCATAATTATGAGCCATGAACCAAAAACACTTACAGTTTGCCTACGTGTCCAATATAGTTTGGCCGTTACTTTTTCGACAATGACAATAGATTATGTGCAAAATATATTTGTTTGAATTTAACAACTGTTTCACTGTATTATTCTGTTCTGCCTCCATCCCATTATTCCTTCTGGACACATGAGATGAACCAAGGTGCCCTGGTAAGCTCTGGGACATTCATAGTGTACTGTAGGTCTCCACAACCCTGCCAAAACATTGAGATATGACCACACATTTCGTTCCTTTAGGGCTTTTCTGAAAAAGCCCCATGTGATCAAGAGTTTTCTGTTATCTTTTCCTACTGTTCAACACTTGAGATTTTCTGCCATGACACCTTCATAAGGCACAAGAATGACACACAGCAACAAAAACAGAAAGCATATTGAAGTTAGAAGCTATAGGATTTGAAGCAACAGCCATCCCGCGTGTGGTCAACTATTCCAGCACCATTTCACACTGCTCTGAGACAAGCATGTGGACTGCTCTTCATATGTCAATGAGATTTTTATTTTTATGAAATCTCAGTTTGGGTATTGGTTAGACAACAATTAGGGTGTGGAAATGTTATAGTCTTAGAACTGTAGCCTATTCCCGATGTCATGTTGTACAGAACCATATTTTTGAAACGGAAACCCAGAGGGTTTCGTTTTTTTCTTTTCTTGGAATAGAAACACCATAAAATTAATAAAATTAATTAATCTATATTTCTTTAAATCATTTCCATATACTATGTTCTTACAAAAAAGGTTTTAAATTATCTAGTACAGCCAATATTGAAGACTATCAATCTTCAGACTATCAATCTATCAATCTTTAGGATTGGTGGGTCACCTTTGAGGTTGAGCTAATGTAGGCTAAAACGATTAGCATGAGGTTGTAAGTAACAAGAACATGTCACCGGACATAGACATATCTGATATTAGCAGCAAGCTTAAAATATTGTTAAACTAACTGCACTGTCCAATTTACAGTCGATATTACAGTGAAAGAATACCATGCTATTATTTGAGGATAGTGCACAGTTTCAACAAGAAAAGTTATTAATAAACACATTTGGCACATTTGGGCAGTCTTGAACATTTTGAACAGAAATGCAATGGTTCATTGGATCAGTCTAAAACTTTGCACATATACTGCCTCCATCTAGTGGCCAAAATCTAAATTGCACCTGGGCTGGAAAAAAACGTTATGGCCTTTCTCTTGCATTTCAAAGATGACGGAACAAAAAAATACAACAAAAAAACTATGTTTTTTAAATTTGTATTATCTTTTACCAGATCTAATGTGTTATATTCTGCGACATTCCTTTAAGAATTCCTTTCAAATGGTACCACGAATATGCATATCCTTGCTTCAGGGCCTGAGCAACAGGCAGTTAGATTTGGGTATGTCATTTTAGGTGAAAATTGAAAAAAAGGGGCCAATCCGTAATTAACATGTGATACAGTTAAAGTCGGAAGTTTACAGACACCTTAGCCAAATACATTCAAACTAAGTTTTTCACAAATCCTGACAATTTATCCTAGTAAAAATGTCCTGTCTTAGGTCAGTTAGGATCACCATTTTATTTTAAGAATGTGAAATGTCAGAATAATAGTAGAGAGAATAATTTATTTTAGCTTCCATTTCTTTCATCACATTCCCAGTGGGTCAGAAGTTAACATACGCTCAATTAGTATTTGGTAGCATTGCCTTTAAATTGTTTAACTTGGGTCAAACATTTTTGGTAGCCTTCCACAAGCGTCCCACAATAATTTGGGTGAATTTTGGCCCATTCCTCCTGACAGAGCTGGTGTAACTGAGTCAGGTTTGTAGGCCTCCTTGCTCGGACACGGTTTTTCAGTTCTGCCCACACATTTTCTATAGGATTGAGGTCAGGGCTTTGTGATGGCCACTCCAATACCTTGACTTTGTTGTCCTTAAGCCATTTTGCCACAACTTGGGAAGTATGCTTGGGGTCATTGTTCATTTGGAAGACCCATTTGCGACGAAACTTTAACTTCCTGACTGATGTCTTGAGATGTTGCTTCCGTATATCCACATAATTTCCCTGCTTCATGATGCCATCTATTTTGCGAAGTGCACCAGTCCCTCCTGCAGCAAAGCACCCCCACCACCAGATGCTGCCACACCCGTGCTTCACGGTGGGATGGTGTTCTTCAGCTTGCAAGCGGCCTCCTTTTTCCTCCAAACATGACGAATGTCATCATGGCCAAACAATTCTATTTTTGTTTCATCAGACCTTAGGACATTTCTCCAAAAAGTACAGTACATGTGCAGTTGCAAACTGTAGTCTGGCCTTTTTTATGGCGGTTTTGGAGCAGTAGTCTCTTCCTTGCTGAGTGGCATTTCAGGGTTATGTCGATATTGGTCTCGTTTCACTGTGGGTATAGATACTTTTGTACTTGTTTCCTCCAGCATCTTCACAAGGTCCTTTGCTGTTGTTCTGGGATTGAGTTGCACTTTTCGCACCAAAGTACGTTCATCTCTAGGAGACAGAACGCGTCTCCTTCCTGACGCGTATGTCAGCTGCGTGGTCCCATGGTGTTTATACTTGCGTACTATTGTTTGTACAGATGAACGTGGTACCTTCAGGCGTTTGGAAATTGCTCCCAATGATGAACCAGACTTGTGGAGGTCTTGGATGATTTCTTTTGATTTCCCCATGATATCAAGCAAAGAGGCACTGAGATTGAAGGTAGGCCTTGAAATACCTCCATAGGTACACCTCCAATTGACTGAAACAATGTCAATTAGCCTATCAGAAGCTTCTAAAGCCATGACATAATATTCTGGAATTTTCCAAGCTGTTTAAAGGCACAGTCTTTAAACAGTATGTAAACTTCTGACACACTGGAATTATGATGCAGTGAATTATAAGTGAAATAATCTGCCTGTAAAGAATTGTTGGAAAGATTGTCATGGACAATGTAGTTGTCCTAACCGACTTGTCAAAACTATAGTTTGCTCAAATAAATTTGTAGAGTGGTTGAAAAACGAGTTTTAATGACTCCAACCTAAGTGTATGTAAACTAGTTTTAATGACTCCAACCTAAGTGTATGTAAACTAGTTTTAATGACTCCAATCTAAGTGTATGTAAACTAGTTTTAATGACTCCAACCTAAGTGTATGTAAACTAGTTTTAATGACTCCAACCTAAGTGTATGTAAACTAGTTTTAATGACTCCAACCTACGTGTATGTAAACTAGTTTTAATGACTCCAACCTAAGTGTATGTAAACTAGTTTTAATGACTCCAACCTAAGTGTATGTAAACTAGTTTTAATGACTCCAACCTAAGTGTATGTAAACTAGTTTTAATGACTCCAACCTACGTGTATGTAAACTCGTTTTAATGACTCCAACCTAAGTGTATGTAAACTAGTTTTAATGACTCCAACCTAAGTGTATGTAAACTAGTTTTAATGACTCCAACCTAAGTGTATGTAAACTAGTTTTAATGACTCCAACCTAAGTGTATGTAAACTAGTTTTAATGACTCCAACCTAAGTGTATGTAAACTAGTTTTAATGACTCCAACCTAAGTGTATGTAAACTAGTTTTAATGACTCCAACCTAAGTGTATGTAAACTAGTTTTAATGACTCCAACCTAAGTGTATGTAAACTAGTTTTAATGACTCCAACCTAAGTGTATGTAAACTAGTTTTAATGACTCCAACCTAAGTGTATATAAACTAGTTTTAATGACTCCAACCTAAGTGTATGTAAACTAGTTTTAATGACTCCAACCTAAGTGTATGTAAACTAGTTTTAATGACTCCAACCTAAGTGTATGTAAACTAGTTTTAATGACTCCAACCTAAGTGTATGTAAACTAGTTTTAATGACTCCAACCTAAGTGTATGTAAACTAGTTTTAATGACTCCAACCTAAGTGTATGTAAACTAGTTTTAATGACTCCAACCTACGTGTATGTAAACTAGTTTTAATGACTCCAGCCTAAGTGTATGTAAACTAGTTTTAATGACTCCAACCTAAGTGTATGTAAACTAGTTTTAATGACTCCAACCTACGTGGATGTAAACTAGTTTTAATGACTCCAACCTAAGTGTATGTAAACTAGTTTTAATGACTCCGACCTAAGTGCATGTAAACTAGTTTTAATGACTCCAACCTACGTGTATGTAAACTAGTTTTAATGACTCCGACCTAAGTGCATGTAAACTAGTTTTAATGACTCCAACCTAAGTGTATGTAAACTAGTTTTAATGACTCCAACCTAAGTGTATGTAAACTAGTTTTAATGACTCCAACCTAAGTGTATGTAAACTAGTTTTAATGACTCCAACCTAAGTGTATGTAAACTAGTTTTAATGACTCCAACCTAAGTGTATGTAAACTAGTTTTAATGACTCCAACCTAAGTGTATGTAAACTAGTTTTAATGACTCCAACCTAAGTGTATGTAAACTAGTTTTAATGACTCCAACCTAAGTGTATGTAAACTTCCCACTTCAACTGTAACTGCTGCAATGAGGCCGTACTTTATTTACCAGGACCAACCTCATACAGTACCTTGTTAGTTCCTTTAGCCTGAACCAAAATGTCACTCCCTGACAAGAGTCAAATCAAAGTCATTTGTCACACGCTCACCTTACAGTGAAATAATTACTTACAAGCCCTTACAATGCATTTTTAAGAGAAAAAAAAAGAAAAAAGTAAGAGATAAGAAAAACAAATAATTAAAGAGCAGCAGTAAAATAACAATAGTGTGTCTATATACAGGCGGTACCGGTACAGAGTCAATGTGCGGGAGCACCGGTGTCTAGGTAATTGATTTAATACAGTATGTACATGTAGGTAGAGTTATTAAATTGACTATGCATAGATCATTACAGAGAGGAGCAGCAGTGTAGGGGGGGGGGGGGCAATTCAAATAGTCTGTGTAGCCATTTTGATTAGCTGTTCAGGAGTCTTATGGCTTGGGGGTAGAAGCTGTTGGCACCGAGACTTGGCGCTCCGGTACCGCTTGCCGTGCTGTAGCAGAGTGAACAGTCTATAACTAAGGTGGCTGGAGTCATTGACAATTTTTAGGGCCTTCCTCTGACACCACCTGGTATAGAGGTCCTGGATGGCAGGCAGCTTGGCCCCGGTGATGTACTGGGCCGTACGCACTACCCTCTGCTAGTGGGTGTCTCTAGTCAATAGAGTCTCAAAGCCACAAGAGGGTAGAACATTTCAAACTTTGCTTGTAGCAACATTTGGGATAACAATTGTTAGTTTGATCATGTACAATGTAAATGATTAACTCCTGTATAGGATGTTTTTGTCTGGGGACTCGAGTCGAGCTTTCAAATGTGTGATTCGCTCACGAATTCAGCACAGCTGCAACGTAAGTCTTTCATCTGTTGCAGTGAATCACAGTGGCAATCCATTCACCGCACAGAGCACAAGGTGAGGGGACCCTAAAGAGTCCACACAAATTACTGGACTCTGTCTGTCATAGGAGAAGCCCATGATTATAATGGGGTTATAATTGGGAACGGGGAGAAGAAATGAGAGAGCCGACTGGAGCATGAGCCAATAAGGACAATTGTAAATGTGGCAATATCTGGAAGGTGAAGTTACGATGTGTGTGTGGAGGAGGGAATGAGAATATAGGGAGTTCTATAAGTGCTATTAAGTACATCTAGGATCAATCTCATTAAAACAGGTCCAATTTCCCTTCTGTAGGACATGGTGTCATTTGAATTGAAGTTACAATTTCTTTTGTGTTCCGTTACCTTACTATTTGACTGGGCAAATTCTCCTCAAAATATGAAATGAAATGGCCAAGAGTGAATAGCTTTAATAATCTATTAAACACACTAGCTAGCTCTGTCTGGAAGAGCAGTTTGATGGCACAGCAGGTTCTCAATGAGTAATATCAAAATATACTGCTCTTCACTAAACATGCTTAGGACAGGCTCTTAACTAAAATGGCTACAGGTAGTTAAACTAAGTATGTCAGCCAATGATTTGTCACCTTTAATCTCCCATAAATAAAGTATTATCTCCTATCCCTTTTAGCATCGTGTTTCAGCATCTTCCCATCATTCTGAATTACATCATGTGTTTTTAAGCCCTTCCAACATTGTTAGCAGATAAAAAAGTGGCAAATAGCTAAAAAAAATAAGATGCATAACAGTCATTAACTCAATTAGAGCAACATCAAGACATTTGTTTCAACTGACCTCCCTGGAGAGGTTGCCAAGGTTGTTATGTGTATGTCTAAGTAAGTCTGGAGTAAAAGGTATGACGCAACCATAAATGGTGCTGACAGTGTTCTGTAACCATTTCAAAATAACTAGCTGTAACGGTAGAATACTTTCATTCACATGTCCTGCTTATATTTATTATTAAAATCTGAAGAATTATTAGTTAATATTTCATGAAAGTGGTATCTATTTCCCTCCTTAACCAGTGTGTGTTCTATATTACTTCAAGTGGTACTCCAGTCTCCTTTCCACCTCTGTTAACACCTGATTTACTTATCAAAAGGCACATGTCAATAGGTGGTCCAGGTAAGTCATGACATGAAACAAGTGCCATTTCTCTTTTATTCTCTATTGGTCCTCCGTTGATCCTCAAGCAAGATGGAGGCCAATGACATTCCATCAGACCATCTCCTTGAATGCACTACACCTGTAAGTTTGCAGTTTAAAAATCAACATTTTGCTCAAAACATATTATTTTACCATTTAGTGTGTGTTCTTCACTGTATGTATACTTGGCATATCACTTTTCAACTTTAAAAGTACAAAAATCGCTGGAGGACATCTTAAAAAAAAAAAGATGACTCTTATGAAGAATAATCATGCTAGCAAAGGATGTGCCATGTTTCTCCATTTCCCCTTGCAGAAAAAACACAAGTCACCTAGAATGTGGACCAGATTTTCCTCCTCATAGCTTCTGGTATTTGTCACAGAACATGCATGTTGTGACCTTCCTTCCCTCACACCGTCCCTCTCTGTGGCTACACTTACCACATCAAGTATGTGTCCCACTACTGACACTTTCTTTTGAATAAGGGTCACGTAAACTAAAATGCTTTATTTTATTTCATTAGGGGCTTCTTCCAACACCATGAAATCTTACATTCACACTATACTATGGATTCTAGCCACCGAAGGGGATTCTCTAAATAAATGGCTCCTACATTCATAGCCGTAATTAGCCTTTTCACAAGGTCATTCTGTGTACCATGCAGCAAATTGCTAGTTTGTGAAAATCAACCTGCAGTGACCCTTAACCAGAATTTCAATGTCACTCTGTAATAGGGAAATAATTCAAGAAATACACTACTGTTCAAGTTTTCTTTGACGCAAAGCTCCATTTTACAGAGGAGGACTTTTTACATTGCCCTCTCTCATTTCCACACACATTCCCAAGGGAAATATGAATAACTATATACTATACATGTTACGTAGGTCCATAGGACAAAGTGCACTCCAATTTGATGCTGGCTGGACACTAAATCCATTTAGGTCTCCCTGCAAAAATGATTTAATTTAAAGTGTGCCCCAATCAGTGCCATTCCTTCAATCTGCTGTATTTAGGTACACATTGAGCTGTAACCAATCATGAACCATCTATGGAGTTGCAACCTCATTTTGTTCACCGGTATTGTCACATGCTGTTCTTGTTGCCACAACATGTAGTAATATTTAACGCAATACTTTTAGAGCACTTAAGATATGTTTATGGAAGCAAGTAGTGGACAGTAACTAAACTCAGCAAAACAAGAAACGTCCTCTCACTGTCAACTGCGTTTATTTTCAGCAAACCTAACATGTGTAAATATTTGTATGAACATAACATGATTCAACAACTGAGACATAAACTGAACAAGTTCCTGCAGACATGTGACTAAACAAAATTAAATTATGTGTCCCTGAACAAAGGGGGGGGGTCATCCTCAGTGCATCTCATCCTCATGGACTGCACCAGATTTGTCTGTTCTTGCTGTGAGATGTTACCCCAATCTTCCATCAAGGCACCTGAAAGTTCCCAGACATTTCTGGGGGAAATGGCCATAGCCCTCACCCTTGGATCCAACAGGTCCCAGACGTGCTCGATGGGATTGACATCCGGGCTCTTTGCTGGCCATGGCAGAACACTGACATTCCTGTCTTGCAGGAAGTCACGCACAGAATGAGCAGTATGATTGGTGGCATTGTCATGCTGGAGGTTCATGTCAGGATGAGCCTGCAGGAAGGGTACCACATAAGGGAGGAGGATGTCTTCCCTGTAACGCACAGCGTTGAGATTGCCTGCAATGGCAACAATCTCAGTCCGATGATGCTGTGACACACCGCCCCAGACCAGTCCTGTCTGGTCCAGCGAGGGTGGGTTTGTGCCCATACGCAACGTTGTTTCCGGTGATGTCTGGTGAGGACCTGCCTTACAACAGGCCTACAAGTCTTCAGTCCAGCCTCTCTCAGCCTATTGTGAACAGTCTGAGCACTGATGGAGGGAATATGCATTCCTGGTGTAACTCGGGCAGTTGATGTTGCCATGCTGTACCTGTCCCGCAGGTGTGATGTTCGGATGTTTTGATCATGTGCAGGTGTTGTTACACCTGGTCTGCCGCTGCGAGGACGATCAGCTGTCCATCCTGTCTCCCTGTAGCGCTGTCTTAGGCGTCTCACAGTACGGACATTGCAATTTATTGCCCTGGCCACATCTACAGTCCTCATGCCTCCTTGCAGCATGCCTAAGGCACGTTCAAACAGATGAGCAGGGACCCTGGGAATATTTATTTGGGAGGTTTTCAGAGTCAGTAGAAAGGCCTCTTTAGTGTCCTAAGTTTTCATAACTGTGACCTTAATTGCCTACCGTCTGTAAGCTGTTAGTGTCTTAACGACCGTTTCACAGGTGCATGTGAATTTATTGTTTATGATTCATTGAACAAGCATGGGAAACAGTGTTTAAACCCTTTACAATGAAGATCTGTGAAGTTATTTGGATTTTTACGAATTATCTTTGAAAGACAAGGTTCTAAAAAGTCCTGAAAAAGGGATGTTTCTTTTTTTGCTGAGTTTATGTCTGACCAAAGGAAGGTAAACACAAAACAAATATTAGCTCTTTGCAAAACAGAACCTGACCTTAATGAAAATTGCCACCAAAGCTCCTCATCCCCATGCCACTCACTTTTCCTATACACTCCAGCCATACAGTTATTCAACATGCCTCTTATACTCAGCAAACATGATTCAAAGGCTTTGATATCTGCGACAACAACACAGTGACCTCAAGTGCAACATGATAAATCCATTCTCGGCAAAGGAAACTTTAAACTTTTTTCATCAGACCAGAAGCAGTGGCTGAGGGTCTATGGCCTTGCAGTAGCAAAGAGCATGTCAATCTCTCTGGATGCTGGCTGTGAATTTCAGCTCATGTTTTCACTCTAAACAAAATGGTTGGTGATTTACAGTGCAGGGTCTCACAGTGCAGAAAGCTTATTTGAAACAGAATCTTCCAAGGATAAATAATGGGTGTGTATTGGGATAGAAATAACAAATTGGGAAGAAATTCTCTCGTCATCGGCCTCTGTTGACTCAAATCCCAATTTCAGTTCACGTTCCAGTAATGGCCCCAAAGTTTGAATTGTGCCTTCAGAAAGTATTCATACCCCTTGACTTATTCCACATTTTGTTGTGTTACAGCCTGAATTCAAAATGGATTCTGAATAATTCTACACACAATACCTCAGAATAGCAAAGTGAAAATATGTTTTTAGAAATGTTAGCAAATGTATAAAAAAAAATGAAATACAGAAATCTAATTTACTTAAGTATTCACACCCCTGAGTCAATACTTTGTAGAAGCACCTTTGGCGGTGATTATAGCTGTGAGTCGTCTTGGGTATGTCTGCATCAGCTTTGCACATCTGGATTTGAGGATTCTCTCCCATTCTTCATTTTCTCAGTCTCTGTTAAGTTAGATGGGGAGCGGCTGTAACCTGTAATCTTGAAGTCTTTTCACAGATTTTAAATGGGATTCAAGTCGGGGCTTTGGCTGGGCCAGTCAAGGACTTTCACATTCTTGTTCTGAAGCCATTCCAGCATTTTATACCCTTCCCCAAAGATATGCCTCATCGCAATTATATCTCAGAGTTCTACATGCAGTTCAAACTGATGATTGATTTGGAGTCGTCCGTGGGCCACGCAGTCATGGGTGAACAGGTAGTACTGGAGGGGGCTGAGAACGCATCCTTGTGGGGCCCCTGTGTTTAGGATCAGCCTTCACCACCTGGGGGCGGCCCGTCAGACAGTCCAGAACCCGTTTCACAGGACGGGGTTCCGACCCAGGGCCTCAAGCTTAATGATGATCTTGGAGGGTACTATGGTGTTGAAGGCTGAGCTATAGTCAATAAACAGCATTCTTACGTACTCCAGGTATTCCTTTTGTCCAGATGGGATAGGACAGTTTGCAGTGCGATGGGGATTGCATCGTCTGTGGATCTATTGGGGCGGTAAGCAAATTGAAGTGGGTCTAGGGTGTCAGGAAAGGTAAAGGTGATATGATCCTTAACTAGCCTCTCAAAGCACTTCTTAATGACAGAAGTGAGTGCTACGGGGCGAAAGTCATTTAGTTCAGTTACCTTTGCTTTCCTGGGTGCAGGAACAATGGTGGACATCTTGAAGCAAGTGAGGACAGCAGACTGGGATAGAGAGAGATTGACAAACAACAAACATCTTGTAAAACCCTATGTCAATGGAACCTTGTAAAATGTTACAAAATATTGAACCGGGTTGAGATTTCCCACCAACCCCAAAATATTTCCCAGTTCATACCCAGTCTTCCATGTTTATTGTTTCAAAGTTTAATTTGATTAGAGTGTAATATAACCTTTCTGGCACATTCGACATGTGAGCAGTGAAAGAGAGATGGAGAGAGTGAGTGAGTGAGAGAAAGGCAAAAGGTAGAGAGTCAACATGTGGTTGCTATTAATTTATGCATTATCATCTTTCATTTTGACATAAAGAGTTGTTCCATGGTGTAAGGGTGCTGTACATTGTAAGCGGTAATGTGCTTTGAGCTGGGCTGTTCATTGCCAGAGGAAACGTGATGCAGAAACAATTTCGGAAGAAAGGAGGAGGTGATTTGTTTTCAGGATCCAGAAGCAGCTCAAGTATTTAATGGCCGCCTGTGTTAATTGCACTCTTTCAACATGGCCCTGTTAAATGAAACAAGCCCACACACCGCAGACCTCAGTGCGTACAACTACTCCAATCACTCCATATAAGGTGAGAGAAGCAGAAAAAGGTTTTTAAAGTTTGTTTCCGGTTAAACATTTCCACCTCCGGCCCAAAGTTACCTCAGGCCCAAAGTTACCTCAGGCCCAAAGTTACCTCCGGCCCAAAGTTACCTCAGGCCCAAAGTTACCTCAGGCCCAAAGTTACCTCAGGCCCAAAGTTACCTCAGGCCCAAAGTTACCTCCGGCCCAAAGTTACCTCAGGCCCAAAGTTACCTCAGGCCCAAAGTTAGGGTTGGAGTTCAATTTAAAGCTCGTTCATGTTCCTGTATTTGGCTACAGACAGTTTGGAATAAGACCTTTGGTTTCAACACAAGCACCTGTTTGTTTCCTGAAAATAATAAAACACAAAAGACGATCAAATAAATTCTACCAGAAGGAGAATGAATTAAGGGTTAAGGTTAAGAGTTTCATGTTTTACTGTAGTTCTGCGACACAATAAAGGTTTAATTGATCTGATATGAAGTTTAGGATGAAAAGATTGATAAATCTGTCCCTTAATATTTCTTTGGCGTCATTTGAGTCCTCAAACATGACTTACTACAGTGTATCCCCATTTCATATGAGTAATAGTCAAATTAATACCACATGAAAATAACAATCCAAAGGTTTTCCTTTACTTCTTCCTTTTGATTGTGTTGGAACCTGGCTTGATGGTGTAAAGCCTTCAGAGAGGCCGCACCAGGATTACTGAACGGGCATGCAGTGCCTCCCAAAAAAGATCATACAAAAAATAGAAAAAATAGGTAGTTCGGCCCAGGCCAAAACCAGAACTCTGTAATTCTCATCATCATTACATCATTGATGCTTTGGCTTCCCTTTCCCGCAAATTACTATTTTTAAACCCATTCCTGAGACCACAGGACCCACACGGGGCAACCGATCTCCCTTAAATTAACCAAACAAATCTGCAACAATCACTTAGCTCCTCCGTAGTTCTGCCAGTAGCTCTACCTCTTGATTGTGAAATCACAGATGTTTTCTGTTTGTGACCGCAGCTACCCAACAAATTAACACAACAAATGGAGCACTTGGAATTTGAGTTAAAAAATGGTAGACCTCCCTGGATGGATGTGTGGTCCTGACATCATACTGACAGACGGGATGTGAGTTGACCAGTGTGCAGTTGCTTTTCAATGCAACATCACTGTCTTTGTGTAGGTGTTCCATTATTTTGTACTGTTATGACTTTGGCAAAGTCTGAAGCTCCTCCAGTTGGGAGTTCATTCACTTCTATTTCGTTCCACACAGAAGTTACTAGCACAGAGGAGAGAGCGCAAGAGTGCAAATGGGATCTCAGCTCTGAGTGAAAGTCAGTGTGCCATGAAGTTTGCCTTTGTACAGTTCATTCCTTTGGTTTTGGCCAAGCCTGGCTTCTCATGGCCTCCCTTCAATTTGGTAATGGAAAACGGACCTTCCTAGTTTCTGATGGTTGATTACATGCACGTGGGAACTCTCTAGATATTTTCCCTGTATTTTAATGGCCTACGTCCTAACAAGGAAGCAGCATCACGTTTGTGTTATTTTTGGTGAAAACGCCAAGGTTTTACATACACCATTTTGAATCTTTGAGCTCTACCAATCTTCTCAGGATAACATGGTAAATCCTATGCCTAAGGAATAATCACGTTAACCTTTGACAAATGTGGGTAAATTACCCATGTCTTTGACAAATGTGACTGTGGTAAATCCTGCTTACTGCAGGTCTTTACCTATAACAGACTGGAACAGTCGTACTTTGGTTTATTCCACTTGAAAGCTCACAAAACGGACATCAAGCAAGCCTCAGAATACAAGTAGGGAGACCCTACAGTTATAATTGGAAACAGAAATGGGGGGACACGGTTGAAATGAGCAAACCATTGGGGAAGGATTCTTGGGGATTTGAAAGGTTCTCCAGGTGCCCCAGACACCAATGATGTTCGGTCAAGTGATGCACACTAGCCAATGACTGAAAATAATCAAAGATCAAAAGACAATCCCTTTTCGGTGTTGTTTTCTGTGATTAGACCCTACAGTAGTGTAGGACACCCATTGGTCATTCAAATAATATCTTCACATAACATCACGTTTATCACACTTGTAAACTGTGATACAACAAATTTAATTTACGATCTTGTCTTGTGCTCTCTCACAACATATAACTCGATTTTCTGTGTATAGGTTAAAAAAGTACCTTCTTGTCTACACAAACATCAGTTCTTCAAAACTAAAGGATGACATCACTACCATATATGGAAAACGTGGTTCTTACTTCCTTCTTGTTTTACATAGGTGCTTTCTGGTTTTGGTATTTTCAGTTTTGTGTAGAGGTTGCACCGTGCATGAGAGCAGGGATGTGGCCCCTGTATTGCCACCTGCAGTCCAAGCTAGCGTGTCCCTGAGGGCATCACTGTCCATCTGGTTAATCACAAACACACATTCACACTCGTTCCTCATCCAATATAAAAAAAACAGAAAGAAAAACACCATCACATTCAAAGTCCGTCCTTAATCATATTTAAACGATGTGCAAAAGGCCCCACAAAGCAAAACAAGGTGCACTGCAGCCAGTAAACACAGACAACCAAACCTCTGTGAAATGGGGTTTATTTAGTATCCCCAGTGATTACTGAACTATGGAGCTACTACTGGCGCTGCTAACCTAAGGCTGCCATTTGAGGTCAAAGTCAGCAGTTTATATCAGTGATGTCAGAGTCAGAAGTGGAATAATGTCCCTTGTGTTGTCGGTGTCAAAGACTCACAACATGGAAAAACGTCCCAGCAGACCATGCAGCAGGACTTTCAGATCCATCTGATCATTGACTTTGCAGAACCATGACACTAGCCAGCTCAGACTACCTCAGAGTATGTGGACACAATCCTTGAATTGTGTGGAACCCAATTCAGGAGATGGAGCTGCGATGCCCCTGAAGATATACTGTACCAGTAAAAAGTTTGGACACACCTACTTATTCGAGGGTTTTTCTTTATTTTTTAAACTATTTTCTACATTGTAGAATAATAGTGAAGACATTAAAACTATGAAATAACACATATGGAATCATGTAGTAACGAAATAAGTGCTAAACAAATAAAAATATATTTCATGTTAGATTTTTCACAGTAGCCAACATTTGCATTGATGACAGCTTTGCACACTCTTGGAATTCTCTACCAGCTTCATGAGGTAGTCACCTGGAATGTGTTTCAATTAACAGGTGTGCCTTGTTAAAAGTTCATTTGTGGAATTTCTTTCCTTCTTAATGCGATTGAGCCAATCAGTTGTCTTGTGTCAAGGTAAGGTGGTATACAGAAGATAACCCTGTTTGGTAAAAGACCATGTCCATATTATGGCAAGAACAGCTCAAATAAGCAAAGAGAAACGACAGTCCATCATTACTTTAAGACATGAAGGTCAGTCAATACGAAACATTTCAAGAACTTTGAAAGTTTAATTAAGTTCAGTTGCAAAAACTATCAAGCGCTTTGATGAAACTGGCTCTCACAAGGACCGCTACAGGAAAGGAAGACCCAGAGTTACCTCTGCTGCAGGGGATAAGTACATTAGAATTAACTGGCTCTCACAAGGACCGCCACAGGAAAGGAAGACCCAGAGTTACCTCTGCTGCAGGGGATAAGTACATTAGAATTAACTGCACCTCAGATTGCAGCCCAAATAAATGCTTCACGGAGTTCAAGTAACAGACCCATCTCAACATCAACTGTTCAGAGGAGACATGATCGAATTGCTGTAAAGAAACCACCACTAAAGGAAACCAATGAGAAGAAGAGACTTGGGCCAAGAAACAAGCAATGGTCTTTGGTCTGAGGATTCCATATTTAGATTTTTGGTTCCAGCCGCATTGTCTTTGTGAGATGCAGAGTAGGTGAATGGATGATCTCCAAATGTGTAGTTCCCACCGTGAAGCACGGAGAAGGAGGTGTTATGGTGTGGGGGTGCTTTGCTCGTGACACTAAGTGATTTATTTAGAATTCAAGGTACACTTAACCAGCATGGCTACCACAGCATTCTGCGGTGATACGAAATCCCATCTGGTTTGCGCTTAGTGAGACTATCATTTGTTTTTGAACAGGACAATGACCCAACACACCTGCAAGCTGTGTAAGGGCTATTTGACGAAGAAGGAGAGTGATGGAGTGCTGCATCAGATGATCTGGTCTCCACAATCACCCAAACACAACCCAATTGAGATAGTTTGGGATGAGTTCAACCGCAGAGTGAAGGAAAAGCAGCCAACAAATGCTCAGCCTATGTGGGAACTCCTTTAAGGCTGTTGGAAAAGCATTCCAGGTGAAACCGGTTGAGAGAATGCCAAGAGTGTGCAAAGCTGACATCAAAGCAAAGGGTGGCTACTTTGAAGAATCTAAAATAAGACATATACTTTGATTTGTTTAACACTTTTTGGTTACTACATGATTCAATATGTGTTTTTTCATAGTTTTGATGTCTTTACTATTATTTTACAATGCAGAAAATAGTCAAATAAAGAAAAACTCTGGAATGAATAGGTGTGTCCAAACTTTTGACTGGTACTGTACGTGATTATGACACAGTCACAAACCCACTCAGATTCATCGGTTTCCAACAATGTTCCTCATGCTGAGCCAGTCATTCCATTACCAGGGTCGATATACGTGTCACTTCATACAGTGCTGAGGCCAATGATGATGACGGGAGAGAAGAAGCCATGGCTATCTCAAGTGGGACCATCTTAACACTTCACAAGCGCAACGTGCTATAGCCAAAGTGCAAGTTGAGCTAAGCCATGGATGTTTGGGGGTAAACCTGGCTCAAAGAAGCCTCATAATTTCACAAATTCACCAACGACAGAGGCCAAAATTGGCTCGTTTTGATCTGTAAAAGTTCATTTTAATCTTTAGCTTTTTGAAATGTCTTATCCTTGCACTGCCACTTTGTTTTATGTTGTGATGTAGATCTACAGGATGAGTTACTTTCCACCTTTACAACAGGTAACCTTATCTAACCTGCTCAAACCCTTACAACAGGTAACCTTATCTAACCTGCTCAAACCCTTACAACAGGTAACCTTATCTAACCTGCTCAAACCCTTACAACAGGTAACCTTATCTAACCTGCTCAAACCCTTACAACAGGTAACCTTATCCAACCTGCTCAAACCCATACAACAGGTAACCTTATCCAACCTGCTCAAACCCTTACAACAGGTAACCTTATCCAACCTGCTCAAACCCTTACAACAGGTAACCTTATCCAACCTGCTCAAACCCATACAACAGGTAACCTTATCTAACCTGCTCAAACCCATACAACAGGTAACCTTATCTAACCTGCTCAAACCCTTACAACAGGTAACCTTATCTAACCTGCTCAAACCCTTACAACAGGTAACCTTATCCAACCTGCTCAAACCCATACAACAGGTAACCTTATCCAACCTGCTCAAACCCTTACAACAGGTAACCTTATCTAACCTGCTCAAACCTTACAACAGGTAACCTTATCCAACCTGCTCAAACCCTTACAACAGGTAACCTTATCCAACCTGCTCAAACCCTTACAACAGGTAACCTTATCCAACCTGCTCAAACCCTTACAACAGGTAACCTTATCCAACCTGCTCAAACCCTTACAACAGGTAACCTTATCCAACCTGCTCAAACCCTTACAACAGGTAACCTTATCCAACCTGCTCAAACCCTTACAACAGGTGACCTTATCAAACCTTACAACAGGTAACCTTATCAAACCTTACAACAGGTAACCTTATCTAACCTGCTCAAACCTTACAACAGGTAACCTTATCTAACCTGCAAACACTTACAACAGATCACCTTATCCAACCTGCACAAAACACCACTTAAACGAAGGCTAACTCTGTGGTTTGAAGTTAAACAGGACCATAAGGAAGCTATCTAAAGTGTTTCAACTTCCAGAAACAGTTTAGTTCCCAGCAACCTCATTAAACAATGTCATTGGGAAGCAGAAATACCACATCTTGGTAGAACTAAACAAAAATGATTTTAACGAGATATCACTTTTTCTTTCTACTTCCTGCATTGGCTCAGTGTGCCCTTTACAGTTTGACAGGTTCCTGTACTTGTCTCTATTATTCTGTTTCCTAAGAAACTATCTTCAAAACAGAAGCCCCTTGTAAATTGTCCACTGACTGGCTGGAAGGGAGCACCTCACCCCCTACACACACACACACACACACACACACACACACACACACACACACACACACACATGGACGCACAGAAACACACACACACACACACACACACACACACACACACACACACACACACACACACACACACACACACACACACACACACACACACACACACACACACACACACACACACCAACAACCACCCCTCACGCAACTCTGTATATTCCTTGGCACTGTTCCACTTTGTTAAGAGAAACATCCCAAAAAGAGGGATCCTATAACAGTAGACCTTGACCCTTGGCTGTTCGCTGGTTCCAGCAGCAGTCCATCTCAAAGAAGACAGGAGCCACAGTTCTGTTCTGGAGCACTGGTCTAAGTCACTGTTCTGGATCACTGTTCTACGTCTCAGTTCTGGAGCACTGTTCTAAGTCACTGTTCTGGATCACTGTTCTACGTCTCAGTTCTGGAGCACTGTTCTAAGTCACTGTTCTGGAGCACTGTTCTAAGTCACTGTTCTGGACCACTGTTCTACGTCTCAGTTCTGGAGCACTGTTCTAAGTCACTGTTCTGGACCACTGTTCTACATCTCAGTTCTGGAGCACTGTTCTAAGTCACTGTTCTGGAGCACTGTTCTAAGTCACTGTTCTGGAGCACTGTTCTAAGTCACTGTTCTGGAGCACTCTTCTAAGTCACTGTTCTGGAGCACTGTTCTAAGTCACTGTTCTAAGTCTCTGTTCTAAGTCACTGTTCTAGGTCACTGTTCTGGAGCGCTGTTCTACGTCTCAGTTCTGGAGCACTGTTCTAAGTCACTGTTCTAAGTCTCTGTTCTAAGTCACTGTTCTAAGTCACTGTTCTGGAGTACTGTTCTAAGTCTCTGTTCTAAGTCACTGTTCTGGAGCACTGTTCTGAGTCTCTGTTCCAAGTCACTGTTCTAGGTCATTGTTCTGGAGCACTATTTTAAGTCACTGTTCTAAGTCACTGTTCTGGAGCACTGTATGGAGCACTGTATAAGGCACTGTCCTAAGTGTCTGTTCTGGAGCACTGTTCTAAGTCTCTGTTCCAAGTCACTGTTCTAGGTCATTGTTCTGGAGCACTGTTCTAAGTCACTGTTCTAAGTCTCTGTTCTGGAGCACTGTTCTAAGTCTCTATTCTAAGTCTTTGTTCTAAGTCACTGTTGTAAGTCTCTGTTCTGGAGCACTGTTGTAAGTCACTGTTCTGGAGCACTGTTTTAAGTCTCTGTTTTAAGTCACTGTTATGGAGCACTGTTCTAAGTCTCTGTTCTGGAGCACTGTTATAAGTCACTGTTCTGGAGCACTGTTCTAAGTCTCTGTTCTGGAGCACTGTTCTAAGTTTCTGTTCTGGAGCACTGTTCTAAGTCTCTGTTCTGGAGCACTGTTATAAGTCACTGTTCTGGAGCACTGTTCTAAGTCTCTGTTCTGGAGCACTGTTCTAAGTTTCTGTTCTGGAGCACTGTTCTAAGTCTCTGTTCTGAAGCACTGTTCTAAGTCTCTGTTCTAAGTTTCTGTACCAAGTCTCTGTTGTGTAGCACTGTACTAAGTCTCTGTTCTAAATCTCTGTTCTGTTAAACTGTACTAAGTCTCTGTTCTAAGTCTGTTCTGTTGCACTGTACCAAGTCTCTGTTCTAAGTCTCTGTTCTAAGTCTCTGTTTTAAGTCTCTGTACTAAGTCTCTGATCTGTAGCACTGTACTAAGTCTATGTTCTGGAACACTGTACTAAGTCTCTGTACTAAGTCTCTGAGCTGTAGTACTGTTCTAAGCCTCTGTTCTGTTGCACTGTACTAAGTCTCTGTCTAAGTCTCTGTACTACGTCTCTGTTTAAGTCTCTGATCTGTAGCACTGTACTAAGTCTATGTTCTGGAGCACTGTTCTAAGTCTGTTCTGTCACACTGTACCAAGTCTCTGTTCTAAGTCTCTGTTCTAAGTCTCTGTTCTAAGTCTCTGTTTTATGTCTCTGTACTAAGTCTCTGATCTGTAGCACTGTACTAAGTCTATGTTCTGGAACACTGTACTAAGTCTCTGTACTAAGTCTCTGAGCTGTAGTACTGTTCTAAGCCTCTGTTCTGTTGCACTGTACCAAGTCTCTGTTCTAAGTCTCTGTTCTAAGTCTCTGTTCTAAGTCTCTGTTTTAAGTCTCTGTACTAAGTCTCTGATCTGTAGCACTGTACTAAGTCTATGTTCTGGAACACTGTACTAAGTCTCTGTACAAAGTCTCTGAGCTGTAGTACTGTTCTAAGTCTCTGATCTGTAGCACTGTACTAAGTCTATGTTCTGGAGCACTGTTCTAAGTCTGTTCTGTCACACTGTACTAAGTCTCTGTTCTGTTGCTCTGTTCTGTTGCTCTGTAATTAAATCTCTGTTCTGTAGTACTGTTCTAAGTCTCTGTTCTGGAGCACTGTACTAAGTCTCTGTACTAAGTCTCTGTTCTGGAGCACTGCACTAAGTCTCTGTTCTGGAGCACTGTACTAAGTCTCTGTTCTGTAGTACTGTCCTAAGTCTCTGTTCTGTAGTACTGTTCTAAGTCTCTGTTCTGTCACACTGTACTAAGTCTCTGTACTAAGTCTCTGTTCTGTCACACTGTACTAAGTCTCTGTTCTGTCACACTGTACTAAGTCTCTGTTCTGTCACACTGTACTAAGTCTCTGTTCTGTCACACTGTACTAAGTCTCTGTTCTGGAGCACTGTACTAAGTCTCTGATCTGTAGTACTGTCCCAAGTCTCTGTTCTGTAGTACTGTACTAAGTCTCTGTTCTGTAGTACTGTCCTAAGTCTCTGTTCTGGAGCACTGTCCTAAGTCTCTGTTCTGGAGCACTGTACTAAGTCTCTGTTCTAAGTCTCAGTTTTAAGTCTCTGTACTAAGTCTCTGATCTGTAGCACTGTACTAAGTCTATGTTCTGGAGCACTGTTCTAAGTCTGTTCTGTCACACTGTACTAAGTCTCTTTTCTGTTGCTCTGTTCTGTTGCTCTGTACTAAGTCTCTGTTCTGTAGTACTGTTCTAAGTCTCTGTTCTGGAGCACTGTACTAAGTCTCTGTACTACGTCTCTGTTCTGGAGCACTGTACTAAGTCTCTGTTCTGGAGCACTGTACTAAGTCTCTGTTCTGGAGCACTGTACTAAGTCTCTGTTCTGGAGCACTGTACTAAGTCTCTGTACTAAGTCTCTGTTCTGTCACACTGTACTAAGTCTCTGTTCTGTCACACTGTACTAAGTCTCTGTTCTGTCACACTGTACTAAGTCTCTGTTCTGTCACACTGTACTAAGTCTCTGTTCTGGAGCACTGTACTAAGTCTCTGTTCTGGAGCACTGTACTAAGTCTCTGATCTGTAGTACTGTCCCAAGTCTCTGTTCTGTAGTACTGTCCTAAGTCTCTGTTCTGGAGCACTGTACTAAGTCTCTGTTCTGTCACACTGTACTACGTCTCTGTTCTGTAGTACTGTACTAAGTCTCTGTTCTGTAGTACTGTACTAAGTCTCTGTTCTTTAGTACTGTCCTAAGTCTCTGTTCTGTAGTACTGTTCTAAGTCTCTGTTCTGGAGCACTGTACTAAGTCTCTGTACTAAGTCTCTGTTCTGTCACACTGTACTAAGTCTCTGTTCTGTCACACTGTACTAAGTCTCTGTTCTGTCACACTGTACTAAGTCTCTGTTCTGTAGTACTGTACTAAGTCTCTGTTCTGGAGCACTGTCCTAAGTCTATGTTCTGGAACACTGTACTAAGTCTCTGTACTAAGACTCTGTACTAAGTCTCTGAGATGTAGTACTGTTCTAAGCCTCTGTTCTGTTGCACTGTACTACGTCTCTGTTCTAAGTCTCTCTACTAAGTCTCTGTACTAAGTCTCTGTTCTGTCACACTGTACTAAGTCTCTGTTCTGTAGTACTGTTCTAAGTCTCTGTTTTAAGTCTCTGTACTAAGTCTCTGATCTGTAGCACTGTCCTAAGTCTATGTTCTGGAACACTGTACTAAGTCTCTGTACTAAGTCTCTGTACTAAGTCTCTGAGATGTAGTACTGTTCTAAGCCTCTGTTCTGTTGCACTGTACTACGTCTCTGTTCTAAGTCTCTCTACTAAGTCTCTGTACTAAGTCTCTGTTCTGTCACACTGTACTAAGTCTCTGTTCTGTAGTACTGTTCTAAGTCTCTGTTTTAAGTCTCTGTACTAAGTCTCTGATCTGTAGCACTGTCCTAAGTCTATGTTCTGGAACACTGTACTAAGTCTCTGTACTAATCAAATCAAATCAAATCAAATGTATTTATATAGCCCTTCGTACATCAGCTGATATCTCAAAGTGCTGTACAGAAACCCAGCCTAAAACCCCAAACAGCAAGCAATGCAGGTGTAGAAGCAAGTACTAAGTCTCTGTACTAAGTCTCTGAGATGTAGTACTGTTCTAAGCCTCTGTTCTGTTGCACTGTACTAAGTCTCTGTTCTAAGTCTCTGTACTAAGTCTCTGTACTAAGTCTCTGTTCTGTCACACTGTACTAAGTCTCTGTTCTGTAGTACTGTTCTAAGTCTCTGTTCTGTAGTACTGTACTAAGTCTCTGTTCTGTAGTACTGTACTAAGTCTCTGTTCTGTAGTACTGTCCTAAGTCTATGTTCTGTCACACTGTACTAAGTCTCTGTTCTGTCACACTGTACTACGTCTCTGTTCTGTAGTACTGTACTAAGTCTCTGTTCTGTAGTACTGTACTAAGTCTCTGTTCTTTAGTACTGTCCTAAGTCTCTGTTCTGTAGTACTGTTCTAAGTCTCTGTTCTGGAGCACTGTACTAAGTCTCTGTACTAAGTCTCTGTTCTGTCACACTGTACTAAGTCTCTGTTCTGTCACACTGTACTAAGTCTCTGTTCTGTCACACTGTACTAAGTCTCTGTTCTGTAGTACTGTACTAAGTCTCTGTTCTGGAGCACTGTCCTAAGTCTATGTTCTGGAACACTGTACTAAGTCTCTGTACTAAGACTCTGTACTAAGTCTCTGAGATGTAGTACTGTTCTAAGCCTCTGTTCTGTTGCACTGTACTACGTCTCTGTTCTAAGTCTCTCTACTAAGTCTCTGTACTAAGTCTCTGTTCTGTCACACTGTACTAAGTCTCTGTTCTGTAGTACTGTTCTAAGTCTCTGTTTTAAGTCTCTGTACTAAGTCTCTGATCTGTAGCACTGTCCTAAGTCTATGTTCTGGAACACTGTACTAAGTCTCTGTACTAAGTCTCTGTACTAAGTCTCTGAGATGTAGTACTGTTCTAAGCCTCTGTTCTGTTGCACTGTACTACGTCTCTGTTCTAAGTCTCTCTACTAAGTCTCTGTACTAAGTCTCTGTTCTGTCACACTGTACTAAGTCTCTGTTCTGTAGTACTGTTCTAAGTCTCTGTTTTAAGTCTCTGTACTAAGTCTCTGATCTGTAGCACTGTCCTAAGTCTATGTTCTGGAACACTGTACTAAGTCTCTGTACTAATCAAATCAAATCAAATCAAATCAAATGTATTTATATAGCCCTTCGTACATCAGCTGATATCTCAAAGTGCTGTACAGAAACCCAGCCTAAAACCCCAAACAGCAAGCAATGCAGGTGTAGAAGCAAGTACTAAGTCTCTGTACTAAGTCTCTGAGATGTAGTACTGTTCTAAGCCTCTGTTCTGTTGCACTGTACTAAGTCTCTGTTCTAAGTCTCTGTACTAAGTCTCTGTACTAAGTCTCTGTTCTGTCACACTGTACTAAGTCTCTGTTCTGTAGTACTGTTCTAAGTCTCTGTTCTGTAGTACTGTACTAAGTCTCTGTTCTGTAGTACTGTACTAAGTCTCTGTTCTGTAGTACTGTCCTAAGTCTATGTTCTGTCACACTGTACTAAGTCTCTGTTCTGGAGCACTGTACTAAGTCTATGTTCTGAGTCTCTGTTCTGTAGTACTGTTCTAAGCCTCTGTTTTGGAGCATGGTTCTATGTCTCTGTTCTGTAGCATTGATCTGAGACTCTGTTCTGGAAAATTGTTTCATTTTTCATGTCCTGGAGTTCTCTTCTAAGTCTATGTTCTGTAGCACTTTTCAAAGCATCTCTTCTAAGTCTATGTTCTGTAGCACTTTTCAAAGCATCTCTTCTAAGTCTCTATTCTTTTGCATTGTTCTTTGTCTATGTTCTGTAGAAGTATTCTAAGTCTCTGTTCTGCAGCATTGTACTAAGTCTCTGTTCTGTAGAACAGTTCTGATCTGGAGCAATGTAGAAGGTCTCTGTTCTATAGCAGTGTTCTAATCTCTAGTTCTGCTTTTTCTCTCCTCCATCTTCTTCTTCTCTTCCCCCATCTTTTTCTGCTGCGTAAATCAACAGCTCTTTACATGTCATTTAGGGGGGAAATCGCCACAACGAAAGGCGCCACATTGAGTGAATCATGGCCCATTTCACTGTCTTCTCCCAGCCACTGACTTCAGTGACCTGATGGTTGTTTCCCCTGAAATGAGCTTACAGGGATGAGCTGAAGCTTTGTTGTGTAACGGCAGATTTCCTCCTCTTCGTCTGAAGAGGTGTAGCAAGGATCGGACCAATACGCAGCGAAGTAAGTGTCCATGTTTTAATAGAAAAGACTGAACACTATGAAATACAAACACAATAAAGTGAATATAAACGAACCGAAACAGTCCCGTGTGGCACAAACACTGACACAGGAAACAAACACCCACAAACCAACAGTGAAACCCAGGCTACCTAAATATGTTTCTCAATCAGGGACAACGATAAACAGCTGCCTCTGATTGAAAACCATATCAGGCCAAACATAGAAATAGAAAAACATAGAAACACAAACACAGACTGCCCACCCCAACTCACGCCCTGATCATACTAAATAAAGACAAAACAAAGTTGGTTCTGGTGTACAGCATAGTACGGTATTGACAGGGTCTGGTTTACAGCATAGTACGGTATTGACAGGGTCTGGTTTACAGCATAGTACGGTAGTTACAGGGTCTGGTTTACAGCATAGTATGGTAGTTACAGGGTCTGGTTTACAGCATAGTACGGTAGTTACAGGGTCTGGTTTACAGCATAGTACGGTAGTTACAGAGTCTGGTTTACAGCATAGTATGGTAGTTACAGGGTCTGGTTTACAGCATAGTACGGTAGTTACAGGGTCTGGTTTACAGCATAGTACGGTAGTTACAGGGTCTGGTTTACAGCATAGCACGGTAGTTACAGGGTCTGGTTTTCAGCATAGTACGGTAGTTACAAGAGTTACTCCTTTATACAGTAGATTTTCACCATGGTGAAAACTGTTATAGCGCTGGGATAAGGACTAACATGGAAGGGAAAGGTACCATGACATCATTGTTTGAAATGTGAATGGAGCCCTGGAGATGCACCATCTCACCTTAAAGAAGCCCACATGTACACATCGACTAAGTCTGAGCTTTGACCATTTTTAGCTTCGCTAAATTGTATTTATAACTTTACATACGTATGGCCAGTTACTCTCTCTTTCCTTCTCTCTGTATTAGTCTCTAGGGTGGTGGGCAGAGGCTTTCTCTCTGTATTAGTCTCTAGGGTGGTGGGCAGAGGCTTTCTCTCTGTATTAGTCTCTAGGGTGGTGAGCAGAGGCTTTCTCTCTGTATTAGTCTCTAGGGTGGTGGGCAGAGGCTTTCTCTCTGTATTAGTCTCTAGGGTGGTGAGCAGAGAAATTCTCTCTATTAGTCTCTAGGATGGTGCGGCAGCGTAGCCTAGTGGTTAGAGCGTCGGACTAGTAACCGGAAGGTTGCGAGTTCAATCCCCCGAGCTGACAAGGTACAAATCTGTCGTTCTGCCCCTGAACAGGCAGTTAACCCACTGTTCCCAGGCCGTCATTGAAAATAAGAATGTGTTCTTAACTGACTTGCCTGGTTAAATAAATAAAGGTAAATGGTGAGCAGAGACATTCTCTCTATTAGTTTCTAGAGTGGTGAGTAGAGACTTCCTCTCTGTATTAGTCTCTAGGGTGGTGAGCAGAGAAATTCTCTCTATTAGTCTCTAGGGTGGTGAGCAGAGACATTCTCTCTATTCGTCTCTAGAGTGGTGAGTAGAGACTTCCTCTCTGTATTAGTCTCTAGGGTGGTGAGCAGAGACTTTCTCTCTGTATTAGTCTCTAGGGTGGTGAGCAGAGGCTTTCTCTGTATTAGTCTCTAGGGTGGTGAGTAGAGACTTTCTCTCTGTATTAGTCTCTCGGGTGGTAAGCAGAGAATTTCTCTCTATTAGTCTCTAGGGTGGTGAGCAGAGACTTCCTCTCTGTATTAGTCTCTAGGGTGATGAGTAGAGGCTTTCTCTGTATTAGTCTCTAGGGTGGTGGGCAGAGACATTCTCTCTATTAGTCTCTGGGGTGGTGAGCAGAGACATTCTCTCTATTAGTCTCTAGGGTGGTGAGCAGAGACATTCTCTCTATTAGTCTCCAGGGTGTTGAGCAGATGCTGTCTCTCTGTATTAGTCTCTAGAGTGGTGAGTAGAGACTTTCTCTCTGTATTAGTCTCTAGAGTGGTGAGTAGAGGCTTTCTCTCTGTATTAGTCTCTAGAGTGTTGAGTAGAGACATTCTCTCTGTATAAGTCTCTAGGGTGTTGAGCATAGGTTTTCTCTCTGTATTAGTCTCTAGGGTGGTGAGCAGAGGCTTTCTCTCTGTATTAGTCTCTAGGGTGGTGGGCTGAGGCTTCCTCTCTGTATTAGTCTCTAGGGTGGTGAGCACAGGCTTTCTCTCTGTATTAGTCTCTAGAGTGGTGGGCAGAGACTTTCTCTCTGTATTAGTCTCTAGGGTGGTGAGCAGAGGCTTTCTCTCCTTATTAGTCTCTAGGGTGGTGGGCAGAGGCGTCCTCTCTGTATTAGCCTCTAGGGTGGTGAGCAGATGCTTTCTCTCTGTATTAGTCTCTAGGGTGGTGCACAGAGACTTTCTCTCTGTATTCGTCTCTAGGGTGGTGGGCAGAGGCTTTCTCTCTGTATTAGTCTCTAGGGTGGTGCACAGAGGCTTTCTCTCTGTATTCGTCTCTAGGGTGGTGGGCAGAGGCTTTCTCTCTGTATTAGTCTCTAGGGTGGTGGGCAGAGGCTTTCTCTCTGTATTAGTCTCTAGGGTGGTGGGCAGAGGCTTTCTCTCTGTATTAGCCTCTAGGGTGGTGAGCAGAGGCTTTCTCTCTGTATTAGTCTCTAGGGTGGTGGGCAGAGGCTTTCTCTTTGTATTAGTCTCTAGGGTGGTCAGTAGAGACTTTCTCTCTGTATTAGTCTCTAGGGTGGTGAGCAGAGGCTTTCTCTCTGTATTAGTCTCTAGGGTGGTGAGTAGAGGCTTTCTCTGCATTAGTCTCTAGGGTGGTGAGCAGAGACATTCTCTCTATTAGTCTCTGGGGTGGTGAGCAGAGACATTCTCTCTATTAGTCTCTAGGGTGGTGAGCAGAGGCTTTCTCTCTGTATTAGTCTCTAGGGTGGTGAGTAGAGGCTTTCTCTGCATTAGTCTCTAGGGTGGTGAGCAGAGACATTCTCTCTATTAGTCTCTGGGGTGGTGAGCAGAGACATTCTCTCTATTAGTCTCTAGGGTGGTGAGCAGAGACATTCTCTCTATTAGTCTCCAGGGTGTTGAGCAGATGCTTTCTCTCTGTATTAGTCTCTAGAGTGGTGAGTAGAGACTTTCTCTCTATTAGTCTCTAGGGTGGTGAGCAGAGACATTCTCTCTATCAGTCATCCACCACACAGAGAGAGCATCATCCACCACACAGAGAGAGCATCATCCACCACACAGAGAGCATCCTCCCCACACAGTGAGAGCATCATCCACCACACAGAGAGAACATCATCCACCACACAGAGAGAGCATCATCCACCACACAGAGAGAGCCCTCAATCCTGTTCAGAACTGGAAAGGACGTTTAAGAGCTGGACACACTTTTAACTACACACTCAGTATAAAACACACGCACACACACACACCCACACACACACACACACACACACGCACACACACACACACCCCAGGAGGAAAATACATTTTTACTACTTGTTTATGATGGAGCCGAAATAGAGAGTTATATTGCTTATTAATTGTGTGTGTATGTGTGTGTGTGTGTGTGTGTGTGTGTGTGTGTGTGTGTGTGTGTGTGTGTGTGTGTGTGTGTGTGTGTGTGTGTGTGTGTGTGTGTGTGTGTGTGTGTGTGTGCGTGTGTGTATGTGTATGGATGTTGTGAAAGAATATCAGTTAAGTTAGATTTTTGAGTTATGAAATGTTTGCTCATGGTTAAGGTAGCCAAAATGAGTCATAGATGCTGCATAATATCAAACCTTGAACAAACCTATTGAACAAGAAGCCTACCATGTTTGATCGTTTTCCATCCCACCTACAGTGCCTTGCGAAAGTATTCGGCCCCCTTGAACTTTGCAACCTTTTGCCACATTTCAGGCTTCAAACATAAAGATATAAAACTGTATTTTTTTGTGAAGAATCAACAACAAGTGGAACACAATCATGAAGTGGAACAACATTTATTGGATATTTCAAACTTTTTTAACAAATCAAAAACTGAAAAATTGGGCGTGCAAAATTATTCAGCCCCCTTAAGTTAATACTTTGTAGCGCCACCTTTTGCTGCGATTACAGCTGTAAGTCGCTTGGGGTATGTCTCTATCAGTTTTGCACATCGAGAGACTGACATTTTTTCCCATTCCTCCTTGCAAAACAGCTCGAGCTCAGTGAGGTTGGATGGAGAGCATTTGTGAACAGCAGTTTTCAGTTCTTTCCACAGATTCTCGATTGGATTCAGGTCTGGACTTTGACTTGGCCATTCTAACACCTGGATATGTTTATTTTTGAACCATTCCATTGTAGATTTTGCTTTATGTTTTGGATCATTGTCTTGTTGGAAGACAAATCTCCGTCCCAGTCTCAGGTCTTTTGCAGACTCCATCAGGTTTTCTTCCAGAATTGTCCTGTATTTGGCTCCATCCATCTTCCCATCAATTTTAACCATCTTCCCTGTCCCTGCTGAAGAAAAGCAGGCCCAAACCATGATGCTGCCACCACCATGTTTGACAGTGGGGATGTTGTGTTCAGGGTGATGAGCTGTGTTGCTTTTACGCCAAACATAACGTTTTGCATTGTTGCCAAAAAGTTAAATTTTGGTTTCATCTGACCAGAGCACCTTCTTCCACATGTTTGGTGTGTCTCCCAGGTGGCTTGTGGCAAACTTTAAACAACACTTTTTATGGATATCTTTAAGAAATGGCTTTCTTCTTGCCACTCTTCCATAAAGGCCAGATTTGTGCAATATACGACTGATTGTTGTCCTATGGACAGAGTCTCCCACCTCAGCTGTAGATCTCTGCAGTTCATCCAGAGTGATCATGGGCCTCTTGGCTGCATCTCTGATCAGTCTTCTCCTTGTATGAGCTGAAAGTTTAGAGGGACGGCCAGGTCTTGGTAGATTTGCAGTGGTCTGATACTCCTTCCGTTTCAATATTATCGCTTGCACAGTGCTCCTTGGGATGTTTAAAGCTTGGGAAATCTTTTTGTATCCAAATCCGGCTTTAAAGTAAAGGGGCTGAATAATTTTGCACGCCCAATTTGTCAGTTTTTGATTTGTTAAAAAAGTTTGAAATATCCAATAAATGTCGTTCCACTTCATGATTGTGTCCCACTTGTTGTTGATTCTTCACAAAAAAATGCAGTTTTATATCTTTATGTTTGAAGCCTGAAATGTGGCAAAAGGTCGCAAAGTTCAAGGGGGCCGAATACTTTCGCAAGGCACTTTATCTTACTGCCATCTCTGCTGTTTCAAACGCTAGTATTAATTTTAAGCTGACTGTTTTGGGTAATATACCAATAATAAGCGGGCTCTTACGGGTAAAATTAACCTATATTAATATGGCTTTATGGGTAAAAATGTAGCTATATTAATATGGCTTTATGGGTACAAATTAACCTACATTAATATGGCTTTATGGGTAATGTTAACCAATATTAAGATGGATTTATGGGTAATGTTAACCAATATTAAGATGGATTTATGGGTAATGTTAACCTATATTAAGATGGCTTTATGGGTAATGTTAACCCATATTCAGATGGATTTATGGGTAATGTTAACCTATATTAAGATGGCTTTATGGGTAATGTTAACCAATATTAAGATGGCTCTATGGGTAATGTTAACCCATATTAAGATGGCTTTATGGGTAATGTTAACCAATATTAAGATGGATTTATGGGTAATGTTAACCAATATTAAGATGGATTTATGGGTAATGTTAACCTATATTAAGATGGCTTTATGGGTAATGTTAACCCATATTTAGATGGATTTATGGGTAATGTTAACCTATATTAAGATGGCTTTATGGGTAATGTTAACCAATATTAAGATGGCTCTATGGGTAATGTTAACCCATATTAAGATGGCTCTATGGGTAATGTTAGCCCATATTAAGATGGCTCTATGGGTAATGTTAACCCATATTAAGATGGATTTATGGGTATTGTTAACCTATATTAAGATGGCTCTTATGAGTAATGTTAACCTATATTAGGATGGATTCATGGGTAATGTTAACCTATATTAAGATGGTTCTTATGGGTAAAATTAACCTATATTAAGATGGCTCTTATGGGTAAAATGAATCTATATTAAGATGGCTCTTATGGGTAATGTTAACCTATATTAAGATGTCTCTTATGGGTAATGTTAACCTATATTAGGATGGCTTTGTGGGTAATGTTAACCTATATTAAGATGGCTCTTATGGGTAATGTTAACCTATATTAAGATGGCTCTTATGGGTAATGTTAATCTATATTAAGATGTCTCTATCGGTAATGTTAACCTATATTAGGATGGATTTATGGGTAATGTTAACCTATATTAAGATGGTTCTATATGGGTAATGTTAACCTATATTAGGATGGCTCTATGGGTAATGTTAACCTATATTAAGATGGTTCTATGGGTAATGTTAACCTATATCAAGGTGGCTCTATGGGTAATGTTAACCTATATTAAGATGGCTCTATGGGTAATGTTAACCTATATTAGGATGGCTTTATGGGTAATGTTAACCTACATTAGGATGGCTTTATGGGTAATGTTAACCTATATTATGATGGCTCTATGGGTACTTACTCTACCCCCTACTATCCAATGAAATCCCTACTTTACAATGATGTAAATCTCATTCCTACATTTGAATAAAGAAATGATTACGTTGCTAGTAATAAATATGACTTGAGTCTCTTGTTTTCTACGCCCTTTTCCCACTGCATGTCTGTTCATCTGGACTCCATCTCTTCTTCTGTCTCTCTCCATTACAATGTCCTCCCTTTCCTACTCACCTTTCTTATCTCTTTTCTTAACCGTACTGGATTACAACTACAACTGCCTCCCCGTCTGAGACGAGGGGTGCATTTCAATTATCTAGAATTGCTGTCCCCTTTTTTGTCCCCTGTCCTTGATCTATAATGATCTCAAATGGAGTCCTGGGAAGGCAATAAAGGAGACTGTCAGGGGATTTGCTTACACCTGTCCAGGTCTTTCACTACAGATAAAGGTAAAGAGAGGAAGGAGAGGAATGCACTTTTACACTATTGAGACTTCCCCAGTGTCGTTTCTCCAACATCCCTGGTGTCAATAATTTGGTCAAGATGGAAAAAAAGTGAATCTGGAGCGAGACTCTGTTGGTTGCACCTTTTTACTGACCTCTTCAACTTTCACCCCAAGTGATTCAACTGACCACTCACCTAACATCATTCACTTACTGATACTCATTCGTGTATATCTGTGGTTTCTTCCACAAAATTATTAAATTATCCACGACCCCTGAGTCAGGGTTTAAAGGCCCCACTCCCTATGTTCATACCTATCACCTCAGTCTTCATTATTCTCTGTGTGATCATCAAACACCCCCTCATTCTTCCTCATGTTTTTCTACCCTCCCTTACAGAGACTCATTGCCCAGTAGGCCGAAGCCTTGTCTTACACTGTTAGGGCTGGTTTGCCAAACCCTCATAAAGCATATGTACTCTTGAATTGAATAGCACTTTCAATTGAGATTATGCCATAATGTGTACTAGATGTCTGGAGTACAAAATGCCCCATCTGTCTCTTATACAGATATGCACAGAAAGAACAACATCCATTCCAACAGGATACCCTCGGGTATCAACTTTCTTGATTATTTTCTCCCTTCATGGTTCTGTCGTTGCTTCTACTGTGGATTTTGGTAGCGAGAGGGTAGAGGGTTATTTTTCTAAATAAAAAAACAACTCTGATGACCTTAAGCCTCAATTTCACAGCTGATCAGATCTCAGTCACGTCCCTCACAACTTATTGAATTTGGATGTAGCTTATCCCACAATGGGACAAAAAAGTAATGCCGCAATAAACAGGTTTCTGACTCAAGTGTTACATGAAACTCAGTTCCCAATTCATAAACCATGTAGTCCATAATAATTATGACCTACCTCATTGCTTTTCCACCCTGTCACTCTAAATGAAAGGGAACCTTAACTTGAAGATGGCTATTTAACTGTAGATGTATTCCGCACGGCCACGCGATGATAAATTCATCTTCACCAAGACAACCCTAAGCCACTCCGCTCACTCTATAGAACACTTCATAATCTCCGTAAACCATTTCTGACACGGAACACAATCCAAGAGCAACAATGACCTCAAAGGTGGATGTTTGTCTTGGTGGTTTGTCTGTGTTTTTACTTAGCTCTTGAATATAGTCATGGAAATGTCGACCGACCGTACCAGAATGCAACATGAATCTGAATCCAAATGCAAGAAAAGCCACAAAGAAAATAGGAATGTCCAACTAGTTTATTTCCAGGATCCATTATAGAGCTGTGGATGTGTATCTGACTAGTATGTCCATCTGTAGGGTTGTTATGTTATGACCTGTAGGGGATTTTCAACAAAATCCATGGTAATTCTTGGAGAAAGTGTAGTAAACAAACATATAAATCGCTCATACTAACATTTTTGGAGGCATGCTGTGGGTCGAGATTTTATTAAAAATGTTCCCTGGATGTGTTATATACTTTTCTTGTTATTATCCATCATTATGAACCCTCATAACAGCTGAGTCTCTTTAGAGTTTTAACAGCTGAGCCTCTTTAGAGTTTTAACGGCTGAGCCTCTTTAGAGTTTTAACGGCTGAGCCTCTTTAGAGTTTTAACGGCTGAGCCTCTTTAGAGTTTTAACGGCTGAGCCTCTTTAGAGTTTTAACGGCTGAGCCTCTTTAGAGTTTTAACAGCTGAGTCTCTTTAGAGTTTTAACGGCTTAGCCCTTTAGAGTTTTAACGGCTTAGCCCTTTAGAGTTTTAACGGCTGAGCCTCTTTAGAGTTTTAACGGCTTAGCCCTTTAGAGTTTTAACGGCTTAGCCCTTTTAGTTTTGAGAGAGGTCAAATAACAAAGCAGGTGATCCTCTCATGCCACTGTAACTAAAGTACTGTATCTGAAGTACTGTAACTAAAGTACTGTATCTGAAGTACTGTAACTAAAGTACTGTATCTGAAGTACTGTAACTAAAGTACTGTATCTGAAGTACTGTAACTAAAGTACTGTATCTGAAGTACTGTAACTAAAGTACTGTATCTGAAGTACTGTAACTAAAGTACTGTATCTGAAGTACTGTAACTAAAGTACTGTATCTGAAGTACTGTAACTAAAGTACTGTATCTGAAGTACTGTAACTAAAGTACTGTATCTGAAGTACTGTAACTAAAGTACTGTATCTGAAGTACTGTAACTAAAGTACTGTATCTGAAGTACTGTAACTAAAGTACTGTAAATAATGTACTGTAACTAAAGTACTGTATCTGAAGTACTGTAACTAAAGTACTGTAAATAATGTACTGTAACTAATGTACTGTAACTAAAGTACTGTAAATAATGTACTGTAACTAAAGTACTGTATCTGAAGTACTGTAACTAAAGTACTGTAAATAATGTACTGTAACTAATGTACTGTAACTAAAGTACTGTAAATAATGTACTGTAACTAAAGTACTGTATCTGAAGTACTGTAACTAAAGTACTGTAAATAATGTACTGTAACTAATGTACTGTAACTAAAGTACTGTAACTAAAGTACTGTAAATAATGTACTGTAACTAATGTACTGTATCTAAAGTACTGTAACTAAAGTACTGTATCTGAAGTACTGTAACTAAAGTACTGTAAATAATGTACTGTAACTAATGTACTGTAACTAATGTACTGTAACTAAAGTACTGTATCTGAAGTACTGTAACTAAAGTACTGTAAATAATGTACTGTAACTAATGTACTGTAACTAAAGTACTGTAAATAATGTACTGTAACTAATGTACTGTAACTAAAGTACTGTAACTAAAGTACTGTATCTGAAGTACTGTAACTAAAGTACTGTCAATAATGTACTGTAACGAATGTATTGTAACTAAAGTACTGTAACTTTAGTTAGGCAGGGTAGCCTAGTGGTTAGTGGTTAGAGCGTTGGACTAGTAACCGGAAGGTTGCAAGTTCAAATCCCCGAGCCGACAAGCCACAAATCTGTCGTTCTGCCCCTGAACAGGCAGTTAACCCACTGTTCCTAGGCCGTCATTGAAAATAAGAATTTGTTCTTAACTGACTTGCCTAGTTAAATAAAGGTTAAAAAAAAACTAAAGTACACACACACACCCACCCACATACACACACGCGCACGCACCACCTTCCCCTACACACACACACTTACTGTAGAGACACACCCATTCCATCGTACTGCCCTGTCTCAAAATGCACACGCACACTCACACACACACACACACGCACGCACGCACGCACACCCACACACACACGCACGCACGCACGCACGCACGCACGCACTCACCCCCTCCCCCTACACACACATACTGTCGATACACACCTATGCCATCGTACTGCCCTGTCTCAAAATGCACACGCAAGAACACACGCACACACTCACCCACCCACCTACATACACACGCACGCACCCTTTCCCCTACACACACATAGTGTAGAGACACCCATTCAATCGTACTGCCCTGTCTCAAAATGCACACACACACACACACACACGCACACACGCGCACACGCACGCACTCACCCCCTCCTCCTACACACACATACTGTAGATACACACCCATTCCATTGTTCTGCCCTGTCTCAAAATGCACACACACACGCACACGTACACACACACTCACATACACACACCTTAATGATTAAGGGGCTCTTCCATTCACGTCCTGTCTAATTAGTTAAACATGTCTCCGTGTTTGTTTATGATGCAAACGTGTCTTAGGTGATGACCTCATTGGCCCTTGAGGAGAAAAGAGAGAGAAGAGAGAGAAGAGAGAGAAGAGAGAGAAGAGAGAAAAGAGAGAGAAGAGAGAGAAGAGAGAGAAGAGAGAGAAGAGAGAGAGGAGAGAGAAGAGAGAGAAGAGAGAGAAGAGAGAGAAGAGAGAGAAGAGAGAGAGAGAGAGAAGAGAGAGAAGAGAGAGAAGAGAGAGAAGAGAGAAAAGAGAGAAAAGAGAGAGAAGAGAGAGAAGAGAGAGAGAGAGGCAGCAGTGAAAACACAGGTGCACTGGGAACACTCCAGAATTATCCCGGGCAACAGTTCTTCAAATGCAGCTCCACTGCTAAAAAGCATCCAGGAGCACATTAAACTAAAGCTCCAACTGGGGAGCTTTTAAGAACCCGAGCTCGGCCAAAGAAAAGCAGGACATGGAATGTCTCAGGCGAAAGACTGTAGCCAGTTTTATTGTGTTGAGAGCCATTTTGAAATATAGCAACGGGACATTTTACGCAGTGTGCGAAGTCAAACAGAGACGGTGAGCCTGCATGATAAATGTGCATGTGCAGGAACATAAACACTTGTTTTTTTTACTGGAGTGATAACCTAATGTAGGGATGAAAAACCTACAGTACGGTGAGTGGGGGGGGGGGGATGTACAACTGTTTCTGCTTCTCCTGTCCCCTCTATGGCCTCCGTTTTTTATGATGTCAGGAACTTTCTTCCAATAGTAGGCAACACGTGGGAAACACTGATGTCATTCATTAAAATAGGCATTTTTCTCTCCTACAGCGGGAATTCTGGGTGTGTACTCACAAAGTGTCACAGAGTAGGAGTACTGTTCTAGGATCAGTTTGACCGTAATGAATAAGACTACGTGAGCAGGGGAGACCTGATCTGAGATCAGCACTCGTACTCTAAGATTATTTAATAATATGAGCACTGAACATCAGTTCTTATACAGTATAGGTAACCTGCAGTACATTTAAAAAATATATGAACAACTGGTATACACGTTTGAGGCATGACAATACCTCTGGGAAGTGAGAGAGAGGTGTAGCTGCAATGAATTTGAGATGTTTTACAAATGTAATACATTTGCATGTAATTCTCACCAACCAAGAGTACTGTAAGAGCTCTGTTCCAACACTAACGTTAGGTATTAGGGTAGTCTCGCGTTGCCATACCTCAAAAATCACTTCGTTGTCACGCCTCTCTTGGAGGTCTCAAGAATGTTGTATTACATAAACGGTTTCAATGGTCTGCTGGGAGTGATTTTGATTGGATGTTACATGTCAAGAACCCTCCCCCCTACATAACAATTGGTGCTAGTGTTATGTCAGTCACTGTTTTGTATTTATTTTTGTATTAGTATTTATTATGGATCCACATTAGCTGCTGCCAAGGCAGTTATACAATTTTAAATACATTACAATACATTCATTACAGAATTCACAACACACTAAGTGTGTGCCCTCAGGCCCATACTCCACTACCACAT
This sequence comes from Oncorhynchus kisutch, assembly GCF_002021735.2. Classification (NCBI taxonomy): domain Eukaryota; kingdom Metazoa; phylum Chordata; class Actinopteri; order Salmoniformes; family Salmonidae; genus Oncorhynchus; species Oncorhynchus kisutch. The sequence continues at coordinate 49,613,815 of NC_034180.2, read as the reverse complement.
ATCTACAGCGCAAAATCCATGTGTACGTGTGTGTATAGTGCGTATGTTATCATGTGTGTGTATGTATGTGTCTGTGCCTATGTTTGTGTTGCTTTTAAGACTGGGAAAGACACGTTTTGCAGAGAGTTGTTCTGTATGCTACAATAGTTTGCAACATTATAGAAAATTGAAGAAATCCTGTAGTAAAAATTGCATTGTGTTTTGTCTATACACAAAATCAACATACAGTACATAAACATATTGTGATGGGGTTTTAATCGCCGATTTTCCGGCCATCCTCACCCACTGTTGCACCTACGACACTAGTCTAGTGATCACTATTGTTGCTCGGTTTGATGAGTTGCGAGCATAGTGTCACTGATTTACACCGGGTTCCCTTATTTAACTGTTTTTCTACCATGAACTACCCCAAACTTTCCGTTATACTTTCCGTTATATTCCAGCGAGGAGTGAATGAAATGAGGACAAATATCTCGGGCAGTTCGACCATTACTAGAACGTCTCTGGAGAAACACCTACATGATAGGATGAATGTATTGATGATGATGATGATGATGATGATAATGACAATGATGACAACATTAATGATGATGATGATGATGATGATGATAATAATGACAATGATGATGATGGTGATGATAGTAATGACAACATTAATGATGATGATGATGATGATGAAGGTTGATGATAAAAATGATAATGATGTTGATGATGATGATGAGGAAGGTTGATGATAATAATGATGATGTTGATGATGATGATGATGATCAAAATCAAATCAAAGTTTATTTGTCTCATGCGCTGGACACAACAGGTGTAGACCATACAGTAAAATGCTTAGAGGATGATGATGACGAGGACGATGATGATGAGGATGATGAGGATGATGAGGATGATGATGAGGGCGATGATGATGAGGACGATGATGACCAGGACGATGATGACCAGGACGATGATGACGAGGACGATGATGGCGAGGACGGTGATGACGAGGACGACGATGATTATGAATTAGGCCAACAGATATTCTATGGCCCCAACAATGTCAGAAGGGTCCTACTCTGATCTCTCTATAATCTACAGTAGGAGCCGGCTAGTCCTATGTAAGACAAAGAGAAGAAAGTGTTAGTGGGGTCCGTTCCTGCCCATCCCATCCGAAGTTGGGGTCATCATCCTCTTGCTATAGGTACTGATCTATTGATCTAAGATAGTTACTCTGGCCTATGCAGTTCTCATCCCGGATGAGCCTCTAAAGATGTTACGGCGCCGGACAACCGATAGTATTGCACAAACTCATTCCAAAAAGAAGACGACATCCCTCCAAGATTGCAGTAGAAATCACACCCACACCACCACTACATGTCGAAACTTGTGTTTCAACAGGATGGATTGAATCTCGTGTCTTATCAGTCGGTTACGGGAACTCTCATCTCCCCCGGAGCGCATCCATTCACACATTCACTGAGCAATCGGTTTGTTCCTCTGGTCAAATATGAAACAGGTCAGTTGGTTGGGGGGGGGGGGGGGGGGCATGCCTTTGATAGCAACCACATCCCATCATGAAACATTTGTTGTTTCTGCCTCCCAGACATTGCTGAACTGTAGTTGAGGAGGTAAGTGTGTGGTGGTAGTTCACCCAATATTTGACCCTAAGAGCAATGTACGGTGAGCACAGTGTGAATAGTGTGAAATATAAAAGGTGTTGACAGATTCACAATCCGGGCATTTTGACAGAGATACCATTACCAGATATAATGATAATTTAGCAAAGAAATCTCAATTTGCGTCACCATGTTAGCTCATCCACCTCCCAACAAAGGTGACATATGGATCACTGGACTTTCCAAGATAATATAAGTTATTCTCTCAGGGCTGGTTTCCTATTCCTGTCAATAGAGATTATTCATTGAAAGTTATCTTTGTTCCATGATTATAGGTGTATCTCATATACCTTAATATGGTGAAGAAGATCCTGGACATCAGCCATTTCCCCTGGACTGAGCATGTGGACTCGTCGATAAGTGAGCCTCTTGCTCGCTCACCACCTTACCTAGAAATCAGAAAAGCAAACTCGAGACATCTGGAAAGTTTGGCCCACTCCGTGTCTGTGAAACACACCCCAAGATGTCTTTTACTGTCCACGTTACAAGACAGGTGGACGTTAGAAGACGTTTACGGCACAGGCCATCCTCCCCGCTGATCGACTTTATGCCCAACTTCAACCGTAGCGCTTTCATAGGGCCGCGTTGCGGTCTATAGGCGTTGTGATCCGACTCGTGATATGGTTTAGCGATCATGGATTCATGGATGTTGTCATCCCCTATAACTCATCCTTACATGTCTCCTGTGGAAGGTGTGTGTGCAGGCGTTTGCTTTTGGAGGTGAACCATCTCGTTTGATATCTGTACAAGTGGCACTTGGGAGGTTGTGATGAAAATGTCAACATTTTAACCACAACTATTTCCTGACTATTTAGGGGTTTTAGATTTATTGGCAACTGGGGAATTAAGTTATTGCGGTGTTGGAAAAAATTGTCTTGAAGAACCATAATCAGACAAGGGGATTTTCTCCATGTTGTATAACAAATCACACTGAAGTCAAGGAAATACCTTACATTGGTTTGTTAGATAGAGTGGGAAGTGCAAGATGTGAAATTATTTGTTCTGAATACAGAAATGATACCATTATGCTTCATTTGTATGCTTTCAGAATTATCGGAAACTCAAACTGTACGAAGAATTTGCCATAAAACGTCCAGATGCATCTTAAATTGAACATTCCAAATCCCAAAATGAGCTTCCAATTGGTCAATAAGACTGGGGAACTCAGGTTGCATGTTTTTACACTGAGTTTTCTAATTGGATATTTCCAAGTTTCCTAGTTCCTAGTAGCACATGAATGCAGTATAACTATTTTGTTGAAAAGGGGTTTGTCACTTCACTGTAGTATGTATGTTAGGACAGCCTCAGTCTCAGCAGGATTTTGAAGTATATTTTCATCTTAATTTTGGGCACCAAAGGTTGGTTGCACAAATATTTTTTTTCTCTGATTTTTCTCACATTATTGGTCACTTGAAAGTGTAAAGAAGATACATTCTGGCTATTCTCTACTTTTACAACCCCTCCCCATGCTCTACTATAACCCCTCCCCATACTCTTCTATAACCCCTCCCCTATTCTCTACTTTATAACCCCTCCCCATTCTCTACTATAACCCCTCCCCATACTCTTCTATAACCCCTCCCCTATTCTCTACTTTATAACCCCTCCCCATGCTCTACTATAACCCCTCCCCATACTCTTCTATAACCCCTCCCCTATTCTCTACTTTTATAACCCCTCCCCATTCTCTACTATAACCCCTCCCCATACTCTTCTATAACCCCTCCCCTATTCTCTACTTTTATAACCCCTCCCCATTCTCTACTATAACCCCTCCCCTATTCTCTACTTTTATAACCCCTCCCCATTCTCTACTATAACCCCTCCCCTATTCTCTACTTTTATAACCCCTCCCCATTCTCTACTATAACCCCTCCCCATACTCTTCTATAACCCCTCCCCTATTCTCTACTTTTATAACCCCTCCCCATGCTCTACTATAACCCCTCCCCATACTCTTCTATAACCCCTCCCCTATTCTCTACTTTTATAACCCCTCCCCATGCTCTACTATAACCCCTCCCCATACTCTTCTATAACCCCTCCCCTATTCTCTACTTTTATAACCCCTCCCCATTCTCTACTATAACCCCTCCCCATTCTCTACTATAACCCCTCCCCTATTCTCTACTTTTATAACCCCTCCCCATTCTCTTCTATAACCCCTCCCCTATTCTCTACTTTTATAACCCCTCCCCATTCTCTACTATAACCCCTCCCCATTCTCTACTATAACCCCTCCCCTATTCTCTACTTTTATAACCCCTCCCCATTCTCTACTATAACCCCTCCCCTATTCTCTACTTTTATAACCCCTCCCCATTCTCTACTATAACCCCTCCCCTATTCTCTACTTTTATAACCCCTCCCCATTCTCTACTATAACCCCTCCCCTATTCTCTACTTTTATAACCCCTCCCCATTCTCTACTATAACCCCTCCCCTATTCTCTACTTTTATAACCCCTCCCCATTCTCTACTATAACCCTTCCCCTATTCTCTACTTTTATAACCCCTCCCCATTCTCTACTATAACCCCTCCCCTATTCTCTACTTTTATAACCACTCCCCATTCTCTTGAGAAATGTTGGTAATGAAAAGTAGTTTTTCTTTTAAATAACTGGGAATAAGCTTCAGTAATCTCTGTTCTACAATTCTACAATCTCTGTCCTACAATTCTACAATCTCTGTTCAACAATTATACAATCTCTGTTCTACAATTCTACAATCTCTGTTCTACAATTCTACAATCTCTGTCTCCCAGGGGAAAAACGTGTATTAAGTTCCAGAGCGATGCTCTAATGAAAGACAGAAGAAGAGACACACATACATACACACACACGCACACACACAGAGAAAGGACAGCGGGGAAAGGCTGAGAGAGACAACCCAGCCACCACGACAAGGCTCATTGCAGAAGGAATAGCCTTGATGAAGAGCAGGGGTTTATCCTGTTAGACTACTTTTAAAAAGTTTCATAGGAACTGGACATGTTTAATGCACATTATCTCTCTCATTCATCACCGCTGCCTTTGTTAAATGACAAGGCCTGGAAACCTTTCCAAAAGGAACAAAGACTATTGGGAAGACAGATAAGTAATGTTATTGAACAAAGCTCCTGACGCTGTCTGCATCGTGTTGTAGACTGATTATAACGAGTGGGAAACTAAAAACATGTCTGTTCTCTTGGTTGAATCAGTTACTCTTAATTGTCTGAGCTCTTCCACATGCTTTGTAATCCAATAAAAATAATAAAGAATATGCAGGCATGTAGTAACAATAGATTGAACCAAGGATGCCATATCAACCCCCACTACAAGTTATTTTAAAGGTAGACTCAGTGAAATAACGTTGCCACGAGCAACACTGCAGATACATTGCGATGAGTTAAATGCAAGACTTGGCTCTCACACAGTCACACACGGTATCTGTAGAGTATCTGCTCTTAGTTGTTACGGAAATTGACTCACAAATTGTTTACTTTGTGCCTCTACGTTATATCACTGAGTTTACCATTTACCAGAAGCATCCATGTGTTCCAGATTTATAATATATTTGGGACAAAGCACTGCCAAGCTGACAAAAAAGGCATTCAGACAACATTTAGTAACTATTGCCTATATGTGAAGTGTATGATACTGTACTTCCGGCAGCTCTGGATGTTCTACTTACTACGGACAAGGCCCTAATCCCCGGGATTTGAAAGAGGAAGCGTCGGTGCAAGAAAGGCAAATGAGCCGGCATCCTGATGAGACTACATTGGAAAGCAAATAAACTGCCTCTACCCTTCGTTCGATTGGTGAACATACAATCGTCAGAGAACAAAATGGATGAGCTCCGCCCGAGACTATGATTTCTGCGGGACCTGAAGAACTCAATGTTTCTCTGAGTTGTGGCTGAGGGACATGGATAATATATCTCGCTGTTTTTTCCATGCATCCACTAGCCTGGATGGCAACGTCGGGTAAGACTAAGGCTGAGGGGTGTGTTTCTTTGTTAACAACTGCTGGTCAATGACTGCTGGTCTAAATGTTATTCAGAAAGTCTTGATATTTTGCTCACCCGAGTTAGAGTACCTCATGATAAGCTGCAGACCAGACTATTTAGCAAGAGTTTTCCTCTATATTTTTTGGAAGACCTACAGACAAGAAAATGCACATCCAGAGGCGGCACTTCTTGTGGCCGGTGATTTTAATGCAGGGAAGCTGAAATCCGTTTTACCTCATTTTTACCAGCATGTCAACTGTGCAACTAAAGGCAACACAAATCTTGACTACTTTCACTCCACACACAGAAACACATGCATGGCTCTCTGTTGCCCTCCTTTTGGCAAATCTGACCATAACTCCATCCCCCTGATTCCTGCTTACAAGCAAAAGCTCAAATAGCAAATACCAATGGCACGCTCAATACAGAAGTGGTCCAATGAAGCGGATGCTAAGCTATACACTAGACGATGTACGATCATGAATATCCTACCAACGGGACATCAAAAACTGTAATATCTAATATCTATGTTTCACGGAATTGTGGCTGAATGACTACATGGATATTCAGCTAGCGGGATATTCACTGCACCAGCAAGATAGAACGGCACACTCCGGGTAAGACGAGGGGGGGCAAGTCTGTGCATTTTTATAAACAAATCCAAATCTAATCAACTTTATTTATATAGCCCTTCGTCAATCAGCTGATATCTCAAAGTGCTGTACAGAAACCCAGCCTAAAACCGCAAACAGCAAGCAATGCAGGTGGAGAAGCACGGTGACTAGGAAAAACTCCCTAGAAAGGCCAATACCTAGGAAGAAACCTAGAGAGGAAGCAGGCTATGTGGGGTGGCCAGTCCTCTTCTGGCTGTGCCGGGTGGAGATTATAACAGAACATGGCCAAGATGTTCAAATGTTCATAAATGACCAGCATGGTCAAATAATAATAATCACAGGCAGAACAGTTGAAACTGGAGCAGCAGCATGGCCCGGTGGACTGGGGACAGCAAGGAATCATCATGTCAGGTAGTCCTGAGGCATGGTCCTAGGGCTCAGGTCCTCCGAGAGAGAGAAAGAAAGAGATAAAGAGAGAATTAGAAAGAGCATACTTAAATTCACACAGGACACCGGATAGGACAGGAGAAGTACTCCAGATATAACAAACTGACCCTAGCCAGCAGCAAGGGCGGTTCTTTGCTCCAGAGCCTTTCCGTTCACCTTCACACTCCTGGGCCAGACTACACTCAATCATATGACCCACTGAAGAGATGAGTCTTCAGTAAAGACTTAAAGGTTGAGACCTAGTTTGCGTCTCTCACATGGGTAGGCAGACCATTCCATAAACATGGAGCTCTATATGAGAAAGCCCTGCCTCCAGATGTTTGCTTAGAAATTATAGGGACAATTAGGAGGCCTGCGTTTTGTGACCGTAGCGTACGTGTAGGTATGTACGGCAGGACCAAATCAGAGAGATAGGTAGGAGCAAGCCCATGTAATGCTTTGTAGGTTAGCAGTAAAACCTTGAAATCAGCCCTTGCCTTGACAGGAAGCCAGTGTAGGGAGGCTAGCACTGGAGTAATATGATCACATTTTTTGGTTCTAGTCAGGATTCTAGCAGCCGTATTTAGCATTAACTGAAGTTTATTTTGTGCTTTATCCGGGTAGCCGGAAAGTAGAGCATTGCAGTAGTCTAACCTAGAAGTGACAAAAGCATGGATTCATTTTTCAGCATAATTTTTGGACAGAAAGTTTCGGATTTTTGCAATGTTACGTAGATGGAAAAAAGCTGTCCTTGAAACAGTCTTGATATGTTCTTCAAAAGAGTGATCAGGGTCCAGAGTAACGCTGAGGTCCTTCACAGTTTTATTTGAGACGAACGTACAACCATTAAGATGAATTATCAGATTCAACAGAAGATCTATTTGTTTCTCGGGACCTAGAACAAGCATCTCTGTTTTGTCCGAGTTTAAAAGTAGAAAGTTTGCAGCCATCCACTTCCTTATGTCTGAAACACATGCTTCTAGCGAGGGCAATTTTGGTGCTTCACCATGTTTCATTGAAATGTACAGCTGTGTGTCATCCGCATAGCAGTGAAAGTTAACATTATGTTTTTGAATGACATCCCCAAGAGGTAAAATATATAGTGAAAACAATAGTGGTCCTAAAACGGAACCTTGAGGAACACCGAAATTTACAGTTGACTTGTCAGAGGACAAACCATTCACAGAGACAAACTGATATCTTTCCGACAGATAAGATCTAAACCAGGCCAGAACTTGTCCGTGTAGACCAATTTGGGTTTCCAATCTCTCCAAAAGAATGTGGTGATCAATGGTATCAAAAGCAGCACTAAGGTCTAGGAGCACAAGGACAGATGCAGAACCTCGGTCTGATGCCATTAAAAGGTAATTTACCACCTTCACAAGTGCAGTCTCAGTGCTATGATGGGGTCTAAAACCAGACTGAAGCATTTCGTATACATTGTTTGTCTTCAGGAAGGCAGTGAGTTGCTGCGCAACAGCCTTTTCAAAAAATTTTGAGAGGAATGGAAGATTCGATATAGGCCGATAGTTTTTTATATTTTCTGGGTCAAGGTTTGGTTTTTTCAAGAGAGGCTTTATTACTTGATCCTAGGTCCTGGCAGAGTTGTGCAGTCTCAAGACAACTGAGCTTTGAAGGAATTCCCAGCTGGTGCACGAAATCTAAGGATGTCTCTAGATTTTGCTCGTCTGAAGAATAGTATGTTGTGATAAATTGCAGGCCACACTACTTTCCTAGAGAATTTTCATCTATATTTTTTGTGGCTGTTTATCTACCACCACAGATGCTGGCACTTAGACAGCACTCAGTCAACTGTATAAGAAAATAAGCAAACAGGAAACCGCTCACCCAGAGGCGGCGCTCCTAGAGGCCGGAGACTTTAATGCAGGGAAACTTAAATCAGTTCTAACAAATTTCCATCAACATGTTAAATGTGCAACCAGAGGGAAAACAATTCTAGATCACCTGTTCTCCACACACAGAGACGAGTACAAAAGCTCTCCCTCGCCCTCCGATCACAACTCCATATCCTCCTGATTCCTGGTTACAAGCAAAAAGCTTCATCAATAATAATTGTTCTTTTTATTTCATAATTGTTATTCATATTTTTTCAACTGTGTTGTTGAGTAGGGGCTTGTAAGTAAGCATTTTACTGTATTCGGTGCATGTGACTAATAAAATTGCATTTGATTTGATTTGAATTCAAGGAATGCTTTCTTGTACAAGGTCCCGGAGGGAAATTACAAATGAGGCCAATGTGCTCAATGTAGTTTGGCATATGAATGTGCTCAATCCCCCACCTCTGCACAGGACAAACATTTAAGATCAAATTGTCCCGGCTGTTGAAGGAAGTGGACCAAGGAACAGTGTGGTGAGCGTGCATGTTCTCTTAATTAGGGAAAAAATACGCCGAACAAAACAACAAACACGACAAAAACCAACCGTGAAGCTAAAGGCTATGTGCCCTAAACAAAAGAACAAAGAATACCCACCCTAAAACACACCCTGATCAAACCAAATAGAGACATAAAAAGGATCTCTAAGGTCAGGGCGTGACACAAATGCCTGATTACCTGCATGTCCACCAATCTTGTTTACATGTTGAAATGTCCCTGTGGTCTGCCGTGCACAGGGAAAACCTGCAGAAGCCTTAAGACCCGGGTCAGTGAGCACTGGAGCAATATACGGACAGACGAGACAAAAAACCCTGTTGCTGTTCATTTTGAACAAGCTGGACATCTTATTCGTTTTGTTACATTACAGCCTTATTCCAAAATGGATGAAATAAAAAACAAAATCCTCATCAATCTACACACAATCCCCGATAATGTCAAAGCAAAAACAGATTTTTAGAAATGTTAGCTCATTTCTTAAAGATAAAAAACAGAAATACTTTATTTACATCAGTATTCAGACCCTTTGCTATGAGACTCCAAATTCAGCTCAGGTGAATCCTGTTTCTGGTTAGGGATAGGGGGCAGCATTTTCACTTTGGATGAATTGCGTGCCCATAGTGAACTGCATCCTACTCTGTCCTAGATGCTAATATATGCATAGTAGTATTACTATTGGATAGAAAACACTCTGAGGTTTCAAAAAAAAATTGAATTATTTCTGTGAGTATAACAGAACTCATAGGGTAGGCAAACTTCCAAACAGGAAATTCTAGGGCTGGTCGAATTTCAAGTCATCGCCTACCCAAATCCAAACAAAGTTAGTCATCCTTGAGATGTTTCTACAACTTGATTGGAGTTCACCTGTGGTAAATCCATTTGTTTACACATGGTTTGGAAAGGAGCACACCTGTCTATATAAGGTCCCACAGTTGACAGTTCATGTCAGAGCAAAAACCAAGCCATGAGGTCGAAACAATTGTCCATCGAGCTCCGAGACAGAATTTTGAGGCACAGATCTGGGGAAGGGTACCAAAAAAATTCTGCAGCATTGAACGTCCCCAAGAACACAGTGACCTTCATCATTCTAAAATGGAAGAAGTTTGCAACCAGCAAGACACTTCCTAGAGCTGGCCACCTGGCCAAACAAGTAGACAAGTTTACAAGTATACTTAGTCCGCCCCCCTTGTTTTACAAGAAGAATTATGCTACCCTTTGCCTATTGGCTACTTAGCTTATTCAAGCCTGTCTCAAAATACAACACTGCCCCTTTAAGACAAAAAAAAAATATCTTTCCCTGACTCGTTTTTCAAAGATACCTAGAAATGTGCTTGTTTTGTTCTCTTTTAGGAAGTTATCATTCCCCTATTATTGATTACACATTATCTATAACTGGGCTAATGACTCACTAACTAGCAAAGGATATGGACAAAATGTGCAGACATGGCTACATGCAGCTCTTGCTTTGACCTCACTACTCACGACTGCACCAGTCTGTGTAGAGTACGGGCTAAGTAGTGTGTGGCAATGCAATAGAATCTTACTCGCCTACAACAAAATCTCTTGCATAGTTTGTTTTGTTTCGGTATGTTTCATTGAAAGTGGCTAATCCTATACAACATTAACCAATTAAAAACATTAATGTAGCAATGAGGTTTGTGCAGTAAGCTATAGGCCCAATATATTAATACTGTTTATTGGCTTTGTTTGAATTGCCCTGTCAATGCATTGTTGTTTGGGACAGTTTTTAAATAGTTTTTCAAAATTTGACCGCCGGAAGGAAACGTTTGTACCTTCAGACACATGAAATGGTTCAAAATGCCAACCGTTTGCCTACCCGGTGTGCAGGGCAGCTGAATCGGTTCAAAATGCCAACCGTTTGTCTACCCGGTGTGCAGGGCAGCTGAATCGGGTGCCCCTACCTCACCTACCGCCTACAGCCCGAGACGAATAAAAAACGAAACATACAAAAAGGATCACAAGGCTTTATATATATTTTTTTTTTTCAGAAATGTTTGATGATCGAATAGGAATGTCCTGGAGATCGAATAGGAATGTCCTGGAGATCGAATAGGAATGTCCTGGAGATCGAATAGGAATGTCCTGGAGATCGAATAGGAATGTCCTGGAGATCGAATAGGAATGTCCTGGAGATCGAATAGGAATGTCCTGGAGATCGAATAGGAATGTCCTGGAGATCGAATAGGAATGTCCTGGAGATCGAATAGGAATGTCCTGGAGATCGAATAGGAATGTCCTGGAGATCGAATAGGAATGTCCTGGAGATCGAATAGGAATGTCCTGGAGATCGAATAGGAATGTCCTGGAGATCGAATAGGAATGTCCTGGAGATCGACCAGTCAATCGCAATCGACTGGCTGGTGACCACTGCTCTAGAAAGTTAAGTGAAGATCAATCTCGTGCTTCTCTCTGGGGCTGATATTTACAAGCTCAGTCCTGGGGGAGCTGCATGACAGTTTAGAGGGAACATTGTCTATACTGTATTAACATATCTACCTCGTACCCCTGCACATCAACTCGGTACTGGTACCCCGTGTATATAGGCATGTTATCATTACTCATTGTGGATTTATTCCCTGTGATATTATCTTTCTATTTTTCACTGTTAGTCTACAAAATGTTGTTTACGAAACATGTGACAAATATATTCTTATTTGACTTTATATACGAAGCAAAGCGACATCTAAGAGTGAGTATTCCACAATCTGCTTGGTTGAGAGCCAAAAGAATAGAGGAGGATTCCATGTCTGATGATTGGTCTATCCTAAAATGGACACAGTACTTATGAAGTCATCTCCTTTATTCTGTCTACATAGAATGTAAGCACTCAAATGTGTCAAGATTTGATCATATTAATGGTTGGCCAAATAAGAGAACCCCAGATGTTATATCATTATAAATGTTTCCCAAGGTTGTAAAAATATTTTTGTATGCTACCCCTTCAATTTGATGGATCGAAAACACAACAGTATTTTATAACCTTTTTTTTGTCTACAACACTCAGCACTTAGTTCCTTCTGACCCATGTGAATGGGTGTTTCAAAACGATAAATCTCTCACTGAGCTTGTCACTTGAGACTGATTTATTCTCAGATCTATTTAAGAAATGCATCATTAAAATGACTATTACATAGTTTAGGGTGTTTGTAATCTCAATGTGTTTCTCACTGTGTGTGTGTGTGTGATTATTAAGTCCTACATCAACTTTAAAGAAATGTTAATTAAATGCTTGCTCAGTGACTTTTTATGCATTGGTCAAAAATCCTCTGCTTTACTATGCATTTGTTGTTATTGTCCCCACATGCTCATGTTAAGGGCTGTTTTGTATAACGAGGTAAACATAATCTCATAGTCTGGTTTTTATTAGAAACAGTCCTCAAACTAGAATCTCCCACTGAGACAAATACTAACACTTGATGATAACTGTATTACTTTGATATACACAATGAGGTTGGGTCCTATAATAAACTACATTATTCACCTTGCTGCAATGAAGTGGGGGCACCAGAAACCAAGTGCTTATTCTTTTAGGACAAGAAAAAGACAAAGGATTACCAAATCTCAGGAGCCTCACAGTAGGAGAATGCTGCTTTGGGGGGGTCACAGTAAGGGGAGTGCTGCTTTGGGGCTCACAGTAGGAGAATGCTGATTTAGGGGTCACAGTAGAGAAATGCTGCTTTGGGGCTCACAGTAGGAGAATGCTGATTTGGGGGTCACAGTAGGGGAATGCTGCTTTGGGGCTCACAGTAGGAGAATGCTGATTTAGGGGTCACAGTAGGGGAATGCTGCTTTGGGGCTCACAGTAGGAGAATGCTGATTTGGGGGTCACAGTAGGGGAATGCTGTTTTGGGGCTCACAGTAGGAGAATGCTGATTTAGGGGTCACAGTAGGGGAATGCTGCTTTGGGGCCCACAGTAGGGGAATGCTGCTTTGGGGCCCACAGTAGAGGAATGCTGCTTTTTTTATTTATTTTACCTTTATTTAACTAGGCAAGTCAGTTAAGAACAAATTCTTATTTTCAATGACGGCCTAGGAACAGTGGGTTAACTGCCTGTTCAGGGGCAGAACGACAGATTTGTACCTTGTCAGCTCGGGGGTTTGAACATGAAACCTTCCGGTTACTAGTCCAACGCTCTAACCACTAGGCTACCCTGCCGCCCCAAAGCTTTGGGACTCACAGTAAGTAGAACCCTGCTTTTGGGATCAAAGTAAGGGAATGCTGCTTTGGGGCCAAACAATATGTTTTACAACAGCCCCCCATCAATCCATCCAAATCAATATTCTTCACAATAGCCCCGTTATCAATCCATCCAAATCAGTATTTTCTATGTTTTACATAGCCCCTCCATCAATCCATAAAAATCTACTTTATAGTATACTGGATGTGTTTTTCATACATGTACAGTCAGATATGTACAATTTGATGTATTCTAGTCAATACCATAGAAAAATCCATACAATTTTATAGTGGTGGGACATCAGCCACAAATGACTAAAACGTAGTTGAAGATCACGGCGGGGTTGTGAACCAATGAAAACATATAGGGAAAAAAACATGTTTGGAACGGAGTAAAGCTAATAATTACATGCGAATAAAAATATACAAATCAACTGGTTACTAGTTCTCCCCAGGCTTTTAGTTGATCGCATGGCTAATACAATATTGTATGACGGGCATACATGTTATGTTGTCTTTGTCCTTAACAGGCATTCCGTTGTATTTTTTTTTTTCTTGTAATAAAATACAGATTAGCTATGATGGACTCGATGAAACAACTGTTTTTAATTACGCTGTTCTCAGAGGTATTGGTGAAGAATTGGCCAATCAGGAAGCAGAGTTGCTTAGAGAGACTCATGACTATGCCACACTATAAAAAACTAAAATAAGTTGAGTCAATTAAAAAAAAATCAAGACAACCAGCTGGATACTATTTTTAGTTCACAAAACGGACATATCGCCCAGATACCGCTAGTCTTCACCTAATCCCACAGCAATTTTATTTTTTTATTTTTTTAACCTTTATTTATCCAGGCAAGTCAGTAAAGAACAAATTCTTATTTTCAATGACAGCCTAGGAACATTGGCTTAACTGCCTGTTCAGGGGCAGAACGACAGATTTGTACCTTGTCAGCTCGGGGGTTTGAACTTGCAACCTTCCGGTTACTACTTCACCTAACACTTGAATATGGCGTATCTATGTGCTGCTTAACTTAATAGTAAACTAGGAGATTGATGATGAACAGAGGAGTGGCTTGGAGTTGATTCTCCTCATACCACATCCCTGAGCTAGTCTGGGCTACAGTGGTACATAGAGCCTAATAAAAACACACATGAACCTGTGCCATTGTCCTACCCCCCTCAAACCCTAATGAAAACCAGCGGCCAGCAGCAATAATCCCTGTGCCAGTTCCATGCCAAAATAATAAAATATCCCCCTCAACCCATTTTTCTCTCTATATTGTTCAGCACTAGCAGCAACTCAGCACACTTCATTGGGATACGTTAGGGTCGAGTGGGGTAGATATAGAGGGGTAGTTATAGAGGGGTAGTTATAGAGGGTAGTTACAGTTGGGTAGTTATAGAGGGGTATTTATAGAGGGGTAGTTATAGTGGGGTTGTTATAGTTGGGTAGTTATAGGGGGTAGTTACAGTGGGGTAGTTATAGAGGGGTATTTATAGAGGGGGAGATATAGAGGGGTAGTTATAGAGGGGTAGTTATAGAGGGGTAGTTATAGAGGGGTAGTTATAGAGGGGTAGTTATAGAGGGGTAGTTATAGAGGGGGATATATAGAGGGGTAGTTATAGAGGGGTAGTTATAGAGGGGGATATATAGAGGGGTAGTTATAGAGGGGGATATATAGAGGGGTAGTTATAATGGTGTAGTTATAATGGGGTAGATATAGAGGGGTAGTTATAGTGGGGTAGTTATAGAGGGGTAGTTATAGAGGGGTAGTTATAATGGGGTAGTTATAGAGGGGTAGTTATAGAGGGGTAGTTATAGTGGGGTAGTTATAATGGGGTAGATATAGAGGGGTAGTTATAGAGGGGGAGATATAGAGGGGTAGTTATAGAGGGGTAGTTATAGAGGGGTAGTTATAGAGGGGTTGCTATAGTGGGGTAGTTATAATGGGGTTGTTATAGTGGAGTAGTTATAATGGTGTAGTTATAATGGGGTAGATATAGAGGGGTAGTTATAGTGGGGTAGTTATAGAGGGGTAGTTATAGAGGGGTAGTTATAGAGGGGTAGTTATAGAGGGGTAGTTATAGTGGGGTAGTTATAGAGGGGTAGTTATAGTGGGGTAGTTATAGAGGGGTAGTTATAGAGGGGTAGTTATAGAGGGGTAGTTATAGAGGGGTTGCTATAGTGGGGTAGTTATAGAGGGGTAGTTATAGAGGGGTAGTTATAGTGGGGTAGTTATAGAGGGGTAGTTATAGAGGGGTAGTTATAGAGGGGTAGTTATAGAGGGGTTGCTATAGTGGGGTAGTTATAGAGGGGTAGTTATAGAGGGGTAGTTATAGTGGGGTAGTTATAGAGGGGTAGTTATAGAGGGGTAGTTATAGAGGGGTTGCTATAGTGGGGTAGTTATAATGGGTAGTTATAATGGGGTTGTTATAGTGGAGTAGTTATAATGGTGTAGTTATAATGGGGTAGATATAGAGGGGTAGTTATAGTGGGGTAGTTATAGAGGGGTAGTTATAGAGGGGTAGTTATAGAGGGGTAGTTATAGAGGGGTAGTTATAATGGGGTAGATATAGAGGGGTAGTTATAGAGGGGTAGTTATAGTGGGGTAGTTATAATGGGGTAGATATAGAGGGGTAGTTATAATGGGGTAGTTATAGTGGGGTAGTTATAGAGGGGTAGTTATAGTGGGGTAGTTATAGAGGGGTAGTTATAGAGGGGTAGTTATAGTGGGGTAGTTATAGTGGGGTAGTTATAGAGGGGTAGTTATAGAGGGGTAGTTATAGTGGGGTAGATTTAGAAGTGTAGATTTAGAGGGCTAGTTATAGAGGGATAGTTAAAGTGGGGTAGAATTAGAGGGGTAATTATAGAGGGGTAGTTAAAGTGGGGTAGATTTAGAGGGGTAGTTATAGAGGGGTAGTTATAGAGGGGTAGATTTAGAGGGGTAGTTATAGAGGGGTAGTTATAGAGGGGTAGATTTAGAGGGGTAGTTATAGAGGGGTGGTTATAGTGGGGTAGTTATAGAGGGGTAGTTATAGAGGGTTCGTTATAGTGGGGTAGATTTAGAGGGGTAGTTATAGAGGGGTAGATTTAGAGGGGTAGTTATAGAGGGGTAGTTAAAGTGGGGTAGATTTAGAGGGGTAGTTATAGAGGGGTAGATTTAGAGGGTTAGAGGGGTAGATTTAGAGTTGTCGTTTTAGAGGGGTAGTTAAAGTGGGGTAGATTTAGAGGGGTAGTTATAGAGGGGTAGTTAAAGTGGGGTAGATTTAGAGGGGTAGTTATAGAGGGGTAGTTAAAGTGGGGTAGATTTAGAGGGGTAGTTATAGAGGGGTAGTTATAGTGGGGTAGATTTAGAGGGGTAATGCAGAAGGGTAGTTATAGAGGGGAAGTTATATTGGGGTAGTTATAGAAGGGTAGTTAAAGTGGGTTTGTTAGTTTGGGGTTGATATAGTGGGGTAGATATAGTGGGGTAGTTACAGAGGGGTAGTTTTATTGGGTAGTTATAGTAGGGTAGTTACAGTGGGGTAGATTTAGAGGGGTAGTTAAAGAGAGGTAGTTAAAGAGGAGTAGATGCAGAGGGGTAGATTTAGAGGGGTAGTTATAGAAGGGTAGATGCAGAGGTGTAGTTGCAGGGGTGTAGTTAAAGAGAGGTAGTTAAAGAGGGGTAGATTTAGAGGGGTAGATGTAGAGTTGTCGTTTTAGAGGGGTAGTTACAGTGGGGTCGTTATAGAGGGGTAGTTATAGAGGGGTTGTTATGGTGGGGTAGTTATAGGGGGTAGTTACAGTGGGGTAGTTATAGAGGGGTAGTTATAGAGGGGTAGTTATAGAGGGGTTGTTATAGTGGGGTAGTTATAGGGGGTAGTTACAGTGGGGTAGTTATAGAGGGGTAGTTATAGAGGGGTTGTTATAGTGGGGTAGTTATAGGGGGTAGTTATAGGGGGTAGTTATAGAGGGGTAGTTATAGAGGGGTTGTTATAGTGGGGTTGTTATAGTGGGGTAGTTATAGAGGGGTAGTTATGGAGGGGTAGTTATAGTGGGGTAGTTATAGAGGGGTTGTTATAGTGGGTAGTTATAGAGGGGTAGTTATGGAGGGGTAGTTATAGTGGGGTAGTTACAGAGGGGTGGTGATAGTGATGCATCAACGAGTAACAGTATCTATTGAGATGCCAATGTGCATTCCATGTGTAGACCCAGTCTTCCAATAACATCCCAGATGATTCACAAATCTGGAAAAAGTTACTTCATGAACCTACAACAGCACAAAGTCACATGCTGGATTATGATGTATGATGTCATTCAATGCAATTGTTATGTCAATCTTTTGAAGAGAATGATTTGGGATGTTGAATTGGAGAGGTTGCTACGGTGGTCTCTCTTTACAGTGGGGATGGGCATTATTCTCTTCCCTGTCTGTCTGTCTGTCTGTCTGTCTGTCTGTCTGTCTGTCTGTCTGTCTGTCTGTCTGTCTGTCTGTCTGTCTGTCTGTCTGTCTGTCTGTCTGTCTGTCTGTCTGTCTGTCTGTCTGTCTGTCTGTCTGTCTGTCTGTCTGTCTGTCTGTCTGTCTGTCTCAGTATTTTCCAACCGAGGCAAAGGGCTTTTCAGTGAGCACTTTATGAGCTCTACAAACATGTAACACCAATGTATGGTTGGTCATATGACCATTTTATGTGTCCTGGATAGTTCACATCTTTTGCTCCTTTGGCTTTGGTCAGAAACAAATTGTTAGGGAAGCAGACGGTAGCATTAGCCCTAGGCAGAAGTCACCAATGTGGCCTGAGCTAACCTAACCTCATCCCATCTCTACTCTTAACAACAAGCACTTATACAGTATGGTGCACATTGTAGGACACCCTCAACCTAAGCTTCAATCAGCACTTACTGTATGGGCATAAACACTGTGAAAACATGTCATTAGGAGTTCCACTCTGACACTTTGAGAACATGATGTCATTAGGAGTTCCACTCTGACACTGTGAGAACATGATGTCATTAGGAGTTCCACTCTGACACTGTGAGAACATGATGTCATTAGGAGTTCCACTCTGACACTGTGAGAACATGATGTCATTAGGAGTTCCACTCTGACACAGTGAGAACATGATGTCATTAGGAGTTCCACTCTGACACAGTGAGAACATGATAATTCTAGCCCTTTTTTCAGCCTGACCTGTATTTCCTGGGCACGGCCAGTAATGACTCAGTAAGGGGAACCTCTGTGAACATAGCCACACATCACACGCACGCGCGCGTACACACACACACACACACACACACACACACACACACACACACACGGTAACTCCAGTCCAGCGTCTCGTCGTCGAAAGGCTTCCACACACCCTGTCTCAGGTCTCCAGTCCAATGCCAACAACTCCACCACAGTTCCCAAAAAACACACACAAGAGAGAGGGAGAGAAAATTAGGAGAGAAGGCTGAGAATGAGCACACAAGAAGCGGGGGGGAAACTCCTGACATGTGCCTAGGCTGGATGAGGTGTTGGGACATGTCTTCATCTATCTCGCAGTAAACAGACTGAGGAAAAAGCTGCCGACAGATCAAATATAGCATCACGACAACAGATAACTAAGCACTGGTGGCAGGTAGCCTGACGGGTAGGAGGGTTGGGCCAGTAACTGAAAGGTTGTGGGATCGAATCCCTGAGCT